>NC_091477.1:61631529-61784029 GCF_036971445.1 Narcine bancroftii
CCAGGCCAGACTATCCTGTTGTTTTGATCAGAAATTAATTCATCCCCAGATATTTCTAATCACCATTCTGTTCCTGTCTGGCCAATTTCTGCTGTACTCTTTAACACCTCCTCCTGCCTTAATCTTCCTCCTAGACTGGTTTTCCATTCCCTTTGTTTCTTGCAGGCCATTCTTTGTTCTGGTCTGGCCTGTGTCTCCTGTGCTACTCACCACCTCCTTCAGTTTGAGCATTCCTCCTAAATCGTTTTATGCATTTCCTCTCCCTGTATAGGGCACACAAAACTCAAAACGGTCAACCAGTTTACCTATCTCGGCTGCACCATTTCATCAGATGCAAGGATCGACAATGAGATAGACAACAGACTCGCCAAGGCAAATAGCGCCTTTGGAAGACTACACAAAAGAGTCTGGAAAAACAACCAACTGAAAAACATCACAAAGATAAGCGTATACAGAGCCGTTGTCATACCCACACTCCTGTTCGGCTCCGAATCATGGGTCCTCTACCGGCATTACCTACGGCTCCTAGAACGCTTCCACCAGCGTTGTCTCCGCTCCATCCTCAACATCCATTGGAGCGCTTTCATCCCTAACGTCGAAGTACTCGAGATGGCAGAGGTCGACAGCATCGAGTCCACGCTGCTGAAGATCCAGCTGCGCTGGGTGGGTCACGTCTCCAGAATGGAGGACCATCGGCTTCCCAAGATCGTGTTATATGGCGAGCTCTCCACTGGCCACCATGACAGAGATGCACCAAAGAAGAGGTACAAGGACTGCCTAAAGAAATCTCTTGGTGCCTGCCACATTGACCACCGCCAGTGGGCTGATATCGCCTCAAACTGTGCATCTTGGCGCCTCACAGTTTGGCGGGCAGCAACCTCCTTTGAAGAAGACCGCAGAGCCCACCTCACTGACAAAAGGCAAAGGAGGAAAAACCCAACACCCAACCCCAATCAACCAATTTTCCCCTGCAGCCGCTGCAACCGTGTCTGCCTGTCCCGCATCGGACTTGTCAGCCACAAACGAGCCTGCAGCTGACGTGGACTTTTACCCCCTCCATAAATCTTCGTCCGCGAAGCCAAGCCAAAGAAGAAGAGATTTGGGAGCAGACAATTTTGCTCAGCCAACTTTGCTCCATGCTGTGATTGCCACTTAATCGCATTCCTCTTTTTCCCTGAACTATGCAGTAAATATAAAATTATTAATTAATAATTTCTTTCATAATGTTTTCACCCTTAGATTCCAACCGTCCCCCTTTTGGTCTCATGAAAATGAGACCAACCACCAGTTAACTTATGGGACCAAGGCCTCAGGAGTTTTTGCAAGGACCGGCATCTCCGACCCCTTGTTAAACTTAACCTCACAAACTTGGCCATTATGAACACACTTCAGTCCAGTGGGGGCCCCAACACAAGTGTTCAGGAACGTCAGTCCAATCCGCAAAGTACTGTTTCGGTTCGTTATGGGCCTCCCAGGCTGACCACAAACACTTTGTACAGTTGTTTCCTTCTCCAGATGCTTCAAGGGCTAGGAACAACATCACCTATAGTCACCACATAGTGTCCATCACAGCCCCCTCAATTCTGTTGACTTCAATATAGAAATATCACTTCAAATCCTGAAATACAGTCACCGTAATCCAATAGTCTCTTTAAAGGGACGTTAAGTGTTCTTAGTCCGTGTTTTCTTCACAGAGTCCCAGTCATCTCCGTTCGAATCTGTTCCAGTGTCCGTGTCGGTGGGTCCGTTGATGTTCACTGACTCCAATGATACCACGTCTCGCCTTTTCCCTGTAGTCGAACCGCGTGGGACGTTCTTTCCACCACTCTGTAGGGTCTTGTCCACCTGGGCTCCGACCACTTTCTCTTGATGACCTTTAGCAGAACCCACTCCGCGACTGATGGTATCAGTGTTTCCCCTTTTCTGTTGGGACTTGTGACCTGTTTTGAAAAATCTGATACCAGAGCCGATAGTTTATAATAATAAAGCTTGCATCCCATTGAACTTACCTCATTCTTCGTAGTCTGAATTCCGGCTCCTGGTGTCGGAAACTGGTGCCCCGTTTGTAGTTCATATGGAGTAAATCCTGTCACATAACTTACCGAACTCCTTATTGACATTAATGTCAGGGGCAACGCATCCACCCAATTTAGTTTGGTCCGTGCCCGTACTTTCCCGATCTTACCTTTTATTGTTTGGTTCATCCTCTCCACTTTCCCTTGGGATTGTGGATGGTACACCGTTCCAAAGGCATGTTTCAATCCCAACATTGCTTCTACCTCCTGTAAATCGTTATTCTTAAAATGACTTCCATTATCGGACCTAATTTTTCTAGGAAATCCGTGTCTCGGAATATACTGGTTGATCAGGAATTTACATACCGTCCTTGCATCTTCTCTTTTGGCAGGGATTGCCTCCAGCCACCCTGTGAACACATCTACTGCTACTAAGAGGTATCGATAGCCACTTACCCTCTCAATCATGTTCATATAATCAAGTACGATTTCCTGCCCTGGTAACATAGGTAACGGGAATTGTCCTTCATGTGGCTTTACAGTCGCCTTGACATTGAAAGTTATACATACCTCACACTCTCTAATATGGTTCTCCACCATCGCCGGCAGAAAGGGGTGCCACCAATGTATCAAGTACCTTATCATCTGCTTCTTTCTACAGTGTGTTAGCCCATGCGCCTCCTCGAGGAGGGGTTTCATGAGTCCAGATGGTAAAACTGGCCTCCCGTCTATCGATCTCCATAGTCCTTGATCCTTGGTTGCCCCCCTTTCCTCCCATACCATCCTTTCCTGAGGTGATGCCTTTGCTTGTTCCTGTACTATTACTTCTACCCTACACGGTGGTAATAAGTCATGTGCTGTTCTGTCTGCCTGTATCATAATAAACTGAGGGCCGTATCCTGCTGCCCTTTTAGCGGCCATGTCCGCTTCCTGATTTCCCCGAGCCACCATCGTATCTGTTCTATCATGTCCTTTACATTTAAGAACTGCTAATGCCCTTGGTTTCAGGAGAGCCTCAGCCAGTTTCCTAACGTCCTTCTCGTGTTTAATTGGGGTCATTGCTGCTGTTAAAAACCCACTTCTAATCCATTGACTAAGCTCAACCTGTATTGTCCCTACCACATATGCCGAGTCTGTATATATATTGACCTTCCCTTCTGCCCATTCTAATGCTGCTATCATTTCCTGTAGTTCTGCGAGTTGTGCTGACTCCTTTCCTCTCACTGTCCCTGTAATGATTTCTTCAAATCCTCCTGTAGTTTTTCGTACCACCGCATAGGCAGCTTTCAATCCATCTGTGGGGTGTCTGTAACAACACCCATCTGTAAACAAGGTTTCATCTGGTTCTCTTAAGGGTGTAGCCTGTAAGTCAGGTCTTATTTTAATATCCTTTACTACCCTCTTACAACAGTGTGGTTCTCCCTCTCCCATATTGTCTGCCATGTTAATGCCTTCATGGGTAAACGTAACATTTGGAGCATTCAGGATCTTTTCTAGTCTCGTCTGCCTTAGCAAAGTCATTGTAAATGCTGTCGAGCTCACAAATGCTACAATACTATGTGTTGTTAATACCGTCAGGCCATGTCCCATTACTATGTGTGCCACCTTTTGTAGAATCTTTGCTACTCCCGCTGCATATCTCATACATGGTGGGTGTCTGTCTTCCGTCGGGTCTAGTGTGATACTCACATACATGAGCACATATCTTCCACCCCCTTTTTTCTGGAAAAGAACACCATCAATTGTGTGTGCTTTTTCAGAAACATCCAAAAAGAAAGGTAGTTTATAATTTGGAATCGCCAAATCTATAGCTGTATCTATAGCTTGCTTAAGTAGAATAAAACTCATCTCAGTCTGTGCAGTCCAATCAAGTGTAGCTCCCAGATTCCTCATCCCCTGCTCATTCACCAAAGTTCGCAGTGGATGTGTCAACTCACCATACGATGGGATAAACTGCCTACTATAACCTGACAAACCCAAAAACGAAAGCATTTCCTTAACTGTCTTTGGTTTTGGATGATGTAGTATCGCTGCTCGATGTGCAGGGGAAATTCCTGTGCCTTTCGCTGAGACCATTCTACCTAAAAAGGTGACCACCTGTCTGCAGCTTTGAGCGAGAGACTTTAAAGCCTGCCTTGAACAGCTGCACTAGCAGGAGACAGGTGGCCTCCAAACAGGAAGTATGATCAGGTGCTGCTAATAGGATGTCATCTACATACTGGATCAGAACTACCCCACCTGGCAGTGCTAGCCCCCCCAGCTGTTCTTTCAACACCTGAATGAAAATCCCTGGAGATAAGATAAAGCCCTGCGGAAGCCTAGTATACCACAACTTTCTACCTCTATACGTGAACGAAAACACATCTCTTAATGGTTCTGCCAGCGGCAAGCAAAAGAAAGCATTCGCTAAATCTATGCAAGAGAACCACTTGTGGTTAGGGGTTAAAGCAGTCATGGCAGTATATTGGTTTGGTACTGGAACTGTGGGTGTTCGCACAATACCATTGATGCGCCTTAAGTCATGGGCCATCCGATATTTGCCCGTGTCTTGTTTAGGAACAGGTAATATGGGTGTATTCCAACTAGAACACGAATGTTCCAACACCCCTGAATACATAAGGCCATCAATCGTATCTGCCGAACCTTCCTCCGCTTCAGGTTTGTGGGGATACTGCATCTGCCAAATTGGGGTGTAATCTGACAGTTCGAAGGTTATGGGATCAACCTGCTGACAAAAACCCACATCTGCTGATCCCACTGACCACAGGTTCTCTGGGAGAGAATCTAGCATAGGGGCCGAGTCGGGGTGATCCATCTTCTCTCTACCATGAAAGCTTTCAATCTGTCTATGCTCAAGGAGGACTTGATCATATGTTGGAGACAAAACTCTGTATGCCTGACCAGATGAGGAGAACTGCACTGTCAGTATTTGGGTGTCAGACCAGTCACTAAGGGACATCAAGTTCCAACACATCGGTCCCAAATCTTTTGCCTGGTGAGTAGTGCCAATTTCAAGGGTGACATGAGGAATGGCCTCACCTGCCATCTCATACCATTCCAGCTATTCAGATGTCAGTGCCACCATAGCGGCCACTCCCTCCTTTCCTACCACTATGTAGTCCGAATTAATCTCCCATTGCCTGCCCTCTACCTCTTCATAAAAGGCATGCTGATACATTTCATCCCCATCCCTATCATAAAAGAGGGTCATATGGGGGGGGTCCGAGGGAGGGGTATACGGGTGTAAAGTCTGGATCCACGGCTTCCATTGATTATAAAGCTTCAGCAGCCCTCCCTTCTGTGGGTCCTCTGGTTCCAACAGCCTCCAGTAAATGTCAGCCAATTGTCCCTCAGACGCGGATCCTCCAGCTGCCACCAACAACATCTGAGAACCGGAATGAAGTGTAGTTACTGAACAGTTCATAGAATATCCATTTGGAAAGGTGACCTCTATTCCGCTGGGTCCACAAAGGATCGATGCTCCGCACCTGACCAACAGGTCTCTGCCCAAAAGATTGGTAGGGCACCTGGCTGACAAAATGTATTGATGTGTAAAAGTCTGTCCCGCCACAGAAGTGACTAGTGGTGTAGAAAACAGCAGATTTTCCGGTGTACCCGAGAACCCTATCAGCTGGACGCTAGAGGATGATGTTTTATCTTGAAACTCAGCGCCAGTGAGTGTTGAAAATCTGGCTCCCGTATCCACTAAAAAGGATACTTCCATGTCCATTACTTTAATCTGCAGGAAAGGGTCTGCCAACCTAGCCTGCTCGTGGGTGCTCGAGCTCCGTCACTGTGGGCAATATTGCTCCTCCTCTGTCAGCAAAGGGAATTGTCTCTTCGGAGCTAGAGCCGCATGGGGTGCCTGATGTACCGGGGGTGGCACTGACGATCTCTGGGGCTCATTTTGTGGTGATCTATATCCCCTTCCCCCAGTGTCCTGAGGACCCCAAACTAGGGGGCAGTCTCTCTTCCAGTGTCCTGGCTGACCGCATACAAAACATACGGCTGGTTGCATTCGTGGAGCACCCCGACCTCTCCCTCTTACTCGGAATCCCCCCATTGGACCTCCCGTTCTGCCCACATAGGGGGACCCGGTGCCCAATATGGGGCCGGGTGCCAACTCATATTATTCCCTTGTGGTGGCTGCGGTGGCTGCTGAATCATCTGGTTCGCACCCTTTGAGGAATTCTTTTTTGTCTCATTTGCCTTTTTCCTAGCCTCTTCCAATTGAAGCTTAAGGAGTTGCACTTGTGCCGACTCCGTAGTTTGTTTGTCCTCCTTTTGCTTAGCCCTGTAACGTTTCATGTGATGGGTCAAATGTTCTTCCCATTGCTCATTCGAGCAGCCAGGAATATCAGGGTTATTCTCTAACGCTTCCCTAACTACAGCTGGCAGTCCACTCGTTACTGCAGCCCTAAAGAGTGTAGTCTGCAAGGGATCTGTGGCTGGGTGTACTCCTGCTTTATCCGTCCAACTCTCCTTACACTGACTCAAAAAGGTCAAGATCTCCTCATCCTCTGACTCCTTTGTCTATTGTGAGTAGTGGGGGTGGTGTGATCCTCTGACATTCCTACCGAGAAGGCATTCTCAAGTGTCTGTTCTTGCTCTCTCTCATTTGTTTTTTCCAGTCGCATACTAGTTTCCCTCACTTTACATATATCATTCTGTATTTCCTTTGTTAACTCCTTCATTTCCTCCACCCTTTCCTGCATAACTCTCTTAAGTCTCTCCTTCGCCTCCTGGAGTTTGTGACCTGCTAATTCAGTGACATTCACTATTCCCTCATTTATCTGCATCACTGGCATCTGGGGAATAGGATAAGGTGGTGGCAATGTCTCTGGTAACTTTGGATATAGCGGGGCTGACGGCTTAACCTGCCCCGTTTTCTCCTTTATGATAGGGGTCCCTTTTTAATATCATGTTGAAGGTTCGCTTCCACAGCCATGCAAGCCAATGTCATATTGTGTAAATCTGCCCTTCTCTGTTCCTTCACTTCTTTCCGTTGTTTAAACCTTCTTCTATTCCATATAGATCCTTGTCCCTTTGCCTCATGTTCCTGTACCTCCTCTCCCTTCGGTAATTCTCCCAGTAATTGATTCCTTGTTTTTTCCCACTGTCGGTTTACAGATGGGGGAACTCCTCTGTCTTCCTCGAGCTCTTGCCCTACATCCCTATTTACTCCTTCCATCTCTGTTCCGATTTTTAACCCTTTAGACTTCCTACTTCACTGGGTCTCTCCCCTGGTAGGATTTTGACACCCTGCAATCTACTTCGACCCTTCCCACATTATTATAAACACCAGCGGCACACTGTACACAATCCTTAAACAAATACTTATTATAAACTATTATGATACACTATACGATTCTTAAACAGATACTTATACACTATAGAAGCAAATAACTATAACACAATACACCTTATACAGATACTGATTATACACTACTATGGTACACTATCCTTAATCAAATACTTATTACACACTATAGAACCAAATAACTATCACAATACACCTTATTTTAATTGGCCAAGTGTCTAAATCTATCTCTCGAGATCACTACGAGGGGACTCCAACCCCGTTCTACTAGGGGGACTCCAACCCCCTTTTTACTACAGGGGACTCCAACCCCCTTTTTACTACAGGGGACTCCAACCCCCTTTTTACTACAGGGGACTCCAACCCCCTTTTTACTACAGGGGACTCCAAACCCCTTTTTACTACAGGGGACTCCAACCCCCTTTTTACTACAGGGGACTCCAACCCCCTTTTGTTTTATTCTTTGGCTTTAACTAGGGCTTTTGCAGAGTAGTGACAACACACAATTTTATCGTTGCCAATAGCAGAACTTCGTTTAAACAGGCGTCTGCTTACCTCCCTTTGCCTTTTGTCAGTGAGGTGGGCTCTGCGGTCTTCTTCAAAGGAGGTTGCTGCCCGCCAAACTGTGAGGCGCCAAGATGCACGGTTTGAGGCGATATCAGCCCACTGGCGGTGGTCAATGTGGCAGGCACCAAGAGATTTCTTTAGGCAGTCCTTGTACCTTTTCTTTGGTGCACCTCTGTCACGGTGGCCAGTGGAGAGCTCGCCATATAACACGATCTTGGGAAGGCGATGGTCCTCCATTCTGGAGACGTGACCCACCCAGCGCAGCTGGATCTTCAGCAGCGTGGACTCGATGCTGTCGACCTCTGCCATCTCGAGTACTTCAACGTTAGGGATGAAAGCGCTCCAATGGATGTTGAGGATGGAGCGGAGACAACGCTAGTGGAAGCGTTCTAGGAGCCGTAGGTGATGCCGGTAGAGGACCCATGATTCGGAGCCGAACAGGAGTGTGGGTATGACAACGGCTCTGTATACGCTTATCTTTGTGAGGTTTTTCAGTTGGTTGTTTTTCCAGACTCTTTTGTGTCGTCTTCCAAAGGCGCTATTTGCCTTGGCGAGTCTGTTGTCTATCTCATTGTCGATCCTTGCATCTGATGAAATGGTGCAGCCGAGATAGGTAAACTGGTTGACCGTTTTGAGTTTTGTGTGCCCGATGGAGATGTGGGGGGGCTGGTAATCATGGTGGGGAGCTGGCTGATGGAGGACCTCAGTTTTCTTCAGGCTGACTTCCAGGCCAAACATTTTGGCAGTTTCCGCAAAGCAGGACGTCAAGCGCTGAAGAGCTGGCTCTGAATGGGCAACTAAAGCGGCATCGTCTGCAAAGAGTAGTTCACGGACAAGTTTCTCTTGTGTCTTGGTGTGAGCTTGCAGGCGCCTCAGATCGAAGAGACTGCCATCCATGCGGTACTGGATGTAAACAGCGTCTTCATTGTTGGGGTCTTTCATGGCTTGGTTCAGCATCATGCTGAAGAAGATTGAAAAGAGGGTTGGTGCGAGAACACAGCCTTGCTTCACGCCATTGTTAATGGAGAAGGGTTCAGAGAGCTCATTGCTGTATCTGACCCGACCTTGTTGGTTTTCGTGCAGTTGGATAATCATGTTGAGGAACTTTGGGGGACATCCGATGCGCTCTAGTATTTGCCAAAGCCCTTTCCTGCTCACGGTGTCGAAGGCTTTGGTGAGGTCAACAAAGGTGATGTAGAGTCCTTTGTTTTGTTCTCTGCACTTTTCTTGGAGCTGTCTGAGGGCAAAGACCATGTCAGTAGTTCCTCTGTTTGCGCGAAAGCCGCACTGTGATTCTGGGAGAATATTCTCGGCGACACTAGGTATTATTCTATTTAGTAGAATCCTAGCGAAGATTTTGCCTGCAATGGAGAGCAGCGTGATTCCCCTGTAGTTTGAGCAGTCTGATTTCTCGCCTTTGTTTTTGTACAGGGTGATGATGGTGGCATCACGAAGATCCTGAGGCAGTTTTCCTTGGTCCCAACAAAGCTTGAAAAACTCATGCAGTTTGGCATGCAGAGTTTTGCCGCCAGCCTTCCAGACCTCTGGGGGGATTCCATCCATACCTGCTGCTTTGCCACTTTTCAGTTGTTCGATTGCCTTATATGTCTCATCCAGGGTGAGGACCTCATCCAGCTCTAGCCTTAGGGGCTGTTGAGGGAGCTGGAGCAGGGCGGAATCTTGGACTGAGCGGTTGGCACTGAAAAGAGATTGGAAGTGTTCTGACCATCGGTCGAGGATGGAGATCTTGTCGCTGAGGAGGACTTTGCCGTCTGAGCTGCGCAGCGGGCTTTGGACTTGGGGTGAGGGGCCGTACACAGCCTTTAGAGCCTCGTAGAAACCCCTGAAGTCGCCAATGTCCGCGCTGAGCTGGGTTCGTTTGGCGAGGCTAGTCCACCACTCATTTTGGATCTCCCGGAGTTTGCGCTGAAGATGGCTGCGTGCGCGACGGAAGGCTTGTTTCTTCTCTGGACAGGACGGCTTTGTAAGGTGAGCCTGGTGGGCAGCTCGCTTCTTTGCCAGCAGCTCCTGGATTTCCTGGCTGTTTTCGTCAAACCAGTTCTTGTTTTTCCTGGAGGAGAAGCCCAGTACCTCTTCAGTGGATTGCAGTATGGTAGTCTTCAACTGATCCCAGAGGGTTTCAGGGGACGGGTCCGTGAGGCGGGTTGCATCGTCGAGCTTTGCTTTGAGGTTTGCATGGAAGTTTCCTCTCGCTTCGTC
This sequence comes from Narcine bancroftii, assembly GCF_036971445.1. Taxonomy (NCBI): domain Eukaryota; kingdom Metazoa; phylum Chordata; class Chondrichthyes; order Torpediniformes; family Narcinidae; genus Narcine; species Narcine bancroftii. The sequence goes on from NC_091477.1 coordinate 61,641,652, forward strand.
TGACTGCAGGTTTCCAACATTGAACCTCTTTCTGGGGGCTTTACTGTTCCTGGGCTTTGGCTTGAAGTGAAGGTTGAGCTTGTAGCGAACCAGCCGGTGGTCAGTGTGGCATTCCGCGCTAGGCATGAACCTGGTGTGGAGCACATCTCGTTTGTCACTTTCTCGCACCAGGATGTAGTCCAGGAGGTGCCAGTGTTTGGATCGGGGATGCATCCAGGTAGTCTTAAGGCTGTCCCTCTGCTGAAAAAGGGTGTTTGTAATGACAAGCCGCTGTTCTGCACAGAGCTCCAACAGGAGGCGCCCATTGTCATTGCACTTGCCGATGCCATGCTTGCCCAGGATTCCTGGCCAGGTTTCTGAGTCTTTGCCGACACGAGCGTTGAAGTCGCCCAGGATGACAACCTTGTCGGCTGTAGGGGTGCGTTGGATGAGGTTGCGCAGGTTTGTGTAGAACTTGTCCTTTTCTGCTGGTTCCGCCTGGAGGGTTGGAGCATAGACACTGATGAGGGTGATGCGACGCTTGTTTTGAAGGGGGAGTCGCATGGACATGATTCGGTCCGAGAGGCCTGTCGGAAGGTTTTCGAGTTTGGAGGCAATGAAGCTCTTGACCATGAAGCCTACACCATATAGGCGTCGTTCATCCGAAGGCTTGCCAGACCAGTAGAGTGTGTAGCCCGCGCCGCGTTCTTGGAGGCTGCCTACATCTGCCAGGCGGACTTCACTGAGAGCGGCTATGTCGATGTCAAGTCTGAGGAGTTCTTGTGCAATGAGGGCAGACCGACGTTCAGGTCGGTGGCTGTCAGCCTTGTCTAGCATGGTTCTGATGTTCCAGCATGCTAGCTTGAGTTTGTGAGCATCTTTTGAGGGGGAGGACGTGGAGGGGGAGGACGTGGAGGGGGAGGACGTGGAGGGGGAGGACGTGGACCTGTCCTCGGGCCTGCGCAAAGGAGCTTTTAGGTGGAGTGCAGTGCGCGCAGTACTGGCCCCACCCTTTACACCCATGGTTCGTGTGCCGTGGCCGAGCGAGCTGGGACGTGGCAGCAAGGACCTTGGGTCGTAGATTTTATTATCGGAGTGGCCTTCTCCTATGCAGGTTTCTTACGCGGGCTGGAGGGGTCTGCCTCCCCTCTTAGGTCGGTCCATACTGCCGGGACCGGGGCAGAGGCCGCCGCAGCTCTCCCTGTGCCTGGACTGGGGCCGCCGCCTCCCACTCTCTGCCCGGATCGGGGCCTCCGCCTGCCTCACTCGACCGAAGCCGGGGCCGCCGTCTCCCCCTTGCTCCTGCCCGGATCGGGGCCGCCGCCGCCTACCCTTCGCCCGGACCGGGGCCGGGGCCGCTGCTGCTCTCTCTGTGCCCAGACTGGGGCCGCCGCCTCCCAATCTCTGCCCGGATCGGGGCCTCCGCCTGCCTCACTCGACCGAGGCCGGGACCGCCGTCTCCCCCTTGCTCCTGCCCGGATCGGGGCCGCTGCCGCCTAACCTTCGCCCGGACCGGGGCCGGGGCCGCTGCTGCTCTCTCTGTGCCCGGACCGGGGCCGGGGCCGCTGCTGCTCTCTCTGTGCCCGGACCGGGGCCACCGCCTCCCACTCTTTGCCCGGATCGGGGCCTCCGCCTGCCTCACTCGACCGAGGCCGGGGCCGCCGTCTCCCCCTTGCTCCTGCCCGGATCGGGGCCGCCGCCGCCTACCCTTCGCCCGGACCCGGACCGGGGCCGGGGCCGCTGCTGCTCTCTCTTTGCCCAGACTGGGGCACATTAAAATACACATTAAACAAATACACGCACAGGCATCTTCTGTCTGTGGATCAACAGAATGGAGGCTATCATCCTTCTCCAGTTTCTGTTAGCCACTCACCTGCCACCCCATCTCTTTCTTTCCTATCCCTCTGTCTCTTGTACTCCAGCTCCCTACCCTTTGTCCTTATCTCTGAAGGTAGCAGTGAGAACTATGCAGTAAATATAAAATTATTAATTAATAATTTCTTTCATAATGTTTTCACCCCTAGATTCCAACACACCTCACAAAGTATAACAGCAGGCAAAGCTTCTTCATGATTGCATTAACACGGAGGCTCCAGGACAGATTCTCTGACACATTTGTTACAACCTAGACCAGCAGTAGTATAAATTCACCGAGATGATGGTATTTTCAAAACAATCAATTTTATTAATATTAATTAATAATATAAAATCTTGCATGAATCTAAACTTAACCGCACTATGCACAAGTGTGTGTGTGTGTGTGTGTGTGGGGGGCAAATCCCAAAACCATTGCAGCTCAGGTATAATTCTGAAGAAATGAGTTTAAAATCAGTCTCAGAAATCTTTTGTTTTGAAACTCAGAGTCTTTAAAACTGCCGTTCAAAAGTTCTCAAACTCACAAATTCTTTGTATTTTTGTTTTCAAATAATTGTTTCTTCATACAAATGATTTCCCTTTCTTGCATGGAGTTCCAGAACTCAACAAACCCAATCAAGGGTTACATGAAGTGACCATTTAAAAAAAAATGGATATGAGAGAACTGTCGAAAGAAACAGTGAAGTGACTCTTTCACTGCTACTATTTTATGTTCCTTCCCTATCACAGGATAAACGCACAACAGTATTGAAGATTTACTGCATTTTTTTCTTCAGATGAAACTCGTGTAATATTAGAGATGCCTTTTTGGAGTGTCAAAATCTCATGACATAATTTTGTTTGAAGTTCTTCTCTTCCAAAAGCATTTACTAGCCAATGTCTCCAATCTGTCTGCACAGATAATTGAAGCAAAAGCCTGTTTGTTTAAACAGATTATGCAGGTGATTCTCTGAGTAAACGGCAGTGTCTTCAACATTTCAATGTACATTCACTCTAGGTTTTATGCCTGTTTACACAGCTTCAGCCAACAATGAACCAGTAGACATTTTGTCTCTCAGAATGATTTCTGTCTGTCTGTGTCTCTGTCCACCCACAAAATAACTTTGCTAAAATATATTTTGTAACTAAGGATTAATAATAATACAATTCTGTAATTCAATGTTGACACCCAGGAATTTGAAGTTCTTGACCCTCTACTACTGAGCACTCGATGAGAACTGAGTCGGGTTCCCCTGACTCCCTCCTAAAGTCCATAATCCGCTCCTTGGATTTGCTAACATTGAGTGCTGGCACACCAAAAAACTTGCACTCAATGAGCTGATCTAACTCCCTCCTGTACGCTTTCTCATGGCTGTTGTAATTCTGCCGACAACTGTGATGTCATCGCCAAATTTGTAGATAGCATTGGAATTGTGCCTGACCACTCAAATCGTACTGGTCTTCATATGTGGATCTGGTGGTGGTGGTGGTGGGGGGGGTGGGGAGTGGGTGTGGTACAGAAACCCAGAGTTTGTAGCTTCTTAACCAGCACTGAGGGAATAAAGGTATTGAAGCTGTAGTTGATGAACAGCAGCCGTTTCTATGGACTCTGCCAGTTTCCTGAGTAAATATTGATGCAAAAAAAAATTTTTAAGGTCTCCTCCATCACTCCTGGCTGACACTCTGATTTTCAAGGGGACCAATTTTGTCCCTTGCAATCTTTTTGCACTTGTATATCAGTAGAAACACTTAGGATTTTCCTTCACATTGTCTGCCAGAACAACCTCATGTCTTCTTTTAGCCCTCCTGATTTATTTTCTTGCACTTATTATGCTCCTCAAGTACCTCATTTGATCCTTGTTTCTGATTCCTGCTATATAGCTCTCTTTTTAAACAGATCTCGTGTATCCCTTGAAAACCAAAGTTACCGATGCCTGCTAGCCTTGTCTTAATCCTGACAGGAACTGTTGGACTCTGGCTTTAATTTATTTACTCTTAATTTAGTCTATGTGTGAACTGAGTCCAGCGCGTTCGTTGAATGAAGTGATAGGAGAAGGTATTCGGTTCAACAGTCAGTTTATTACACCACACAGCACAGCACAGCACAAGAATAAAACTTAACAGAGCTCTGGGTCAGTCTGTTAGTTCATAGGTCACCTGCCAGTGAGCTACTCCCCGAGACTGACCCCTATTGTCCAGTTGGCACAGTTTATATAGGTCAATCTTATCACACAGAACAAAAGTTGTTTTCCCTGCTAGATCTTTTTGCATAAGGGTTATCACAAGTCATCTCCTGTTTTGCAGATTTCTGGGGTGTAGCCTTCCCATGTTAATCCTCCAGGCCAGACTATCCTGTTGTTTAGATCTGAAATTAATTCATCCCCAGATATTTCTAATCACCATTCGGTCCCTGTCTGGCCAATTTCTGCTGTTCTCTTTAACACCTCCTCGTGCCTTAATCTTCCTCCTAGACTGGTTTTCCATTCCCTTTGATTCTTGCGGGCCATTCTTTGTTCTGATCTGGCCTGTGTCTCCTGTGCTACTTCCCACCTCCTTCAGTTGAGCATTCCTCCTAAATCGTTTTATGCATATCCTCTCCTTGTATCTTGGGAGCAGCCAATTTTGTTCAGCCAACTTTGCTCCATGCTGTGACAGCCACTTAGCCACATTCCTCTTTCCCTGACTCATGCAGTACAAATAAACTTATTGATTAATCATTTATTTCATAATGTTTTAACCCCTAGATTCCAACAGTCCCCCTTTTGGTCTCATGAAAATGAGACCAACCACCAGTTAACTTATTAGATAGAGAAATCCGGGTTACATGCCAGGGTTGGCATTTCTGATCCCTTGTAATCATTACACTCTTGAGAGGGCAGTAGGGACAAATACATGCCTTGGGGTCTGGGGATGTCTCTCTGTGACAGCGCTCGTTGAATGAGGCACTGGAGGCAGGGAAGGATGCACGGGATCAGAATCAACGCCAAAACCGCAAATCCAGCAACTAGCACTATAGTATGTATCCATCCCCAGTCTCCAGAGAACAAATTTCCCAGCCATGCGCTGCCCAAGGGTCGCCAGGTCTGAACCGGGACGTGAGCTAATTTGCGAATACCTGAAGAAATCTCCTTTACTGCTTGCCCATTGTCATCGATTTTTAAACAACAATAGATTCTACCATCAACAGTCCCCGGAGTCCAATATGTTCTTTAAAGGGACCCGTTCAGAAAGTTCTTAGTCCGTAGTTGCTCACAGGTTCTCAGTCGCCGCCGTACGAATCTGTTCCAGTGTCCGTGCTGGTGGGTCCGTGGCTGCACACTGACTCCAATGATACCACGTCTCGCCTTTTCCCTGTAGTCGAACCGCGTGGGACGTCCTCTCCACCACTCGGTAGGGTCCTGTCCACCTGGGCTCCGACCACTTTCCCTTGATGACCTTTAGCAGAATCCACTCCGCGACTGAAGGTATCGGTGTTTCCCCTTCTCTGTTGGGACTTGTAACCTGTTGTGAAAAATCTGACACCAGAGCCGTTAGTTTATCATAATACAGCTTGCATCCCATTGAACTTACCTCATTCTTCGTAATCTGACTTCCGGCTCCTGGTCCCGGGAACTGGTGCCCCGTTCGTAGTTCATATGGAGTGAATCCTGTCACAGAACTTACCGAACTCCTTATTGACATTAATGCCAGAGGCAACGCATCCACCCAATTTAGTTTCGTCCGTGCCTGTACTTTCCCGATCTTACCTTTTATTGTTTGGTTCATCCTCTCCACTATTTTCTGCCATGTTAATGCCTTCATGGGTAAACGTAACATTTGGAGCATTCAGGATCTTTTCTAGTCTCGTCTGCCTTAACGAAGTCATTGTAAATGCTGTGGAGCTCACAAATGCTACAATACTATGTGTTGTTAATACTGTCAGGCCATGTCCCATTACTATGTGTGCCACCTTTTGTAGAATCTTTGCTACTCCTGCTGCATGTCTTGTACATGGTGGGTGTCTGTCTTCCGTTGGGTCTAGTGTGATACTCCCATACATGAGCACACATCTTCCACCCCCTTTTTTCTGAAAAAGAACACCATCAATTGTGTGTGCTTTTTCAGAAACATCCAAAAAGAAAGGTAGTTATAATTTGGAATCGCCAAATCTATAGCTGTTGTAAGAGCTTGCTTCAATAGAATAAACTCATCTCAGCCTGTGCAGTCCAATCAAGTGTAGCTCCCAGATTCCTCATCCCCTGCTCATTCACCAAAGTTCGCAGTGGATGTGTCAACTCACCATACGATGGGATAAACTGCCTACTATAACCTGACAAACCCAAAAACAAAAGCATCTCCTTTACTGTCTTTGGTTTTGGATGATGTAGTATTGCATCTGCCAAATAGGGGTGTAATCTGACAGTTCGAAGGTCATGGGATCAACCTGCTGACAAAAACCCACATCTGCTGATCCCACTGACCACAGGTTCTCAGGGAGAGAGTCTAGCATAGGGGCTGAGTCGGGGTGATCCATCTTCTCCCTACCATGAAATCGTTCAATCTGTCTATGCTCAAGGAGGACTTGATCATATGTAATGGACCAAATTCTGTATGCCTGAGCAGATGAGGAGAACTGCACTGTCGGTATTTGGGTGTCAGACCAGTCCCTTAGGGACTTCAAGTTCCGACACATCGGTCCCAAATCTTTTGCCTGATGAGTAGTGCCAATTGCAAGGGTGACATGAGGGATGGCCTCACCTGCCATCTCATACCATTCCAGCTGTTCAGATGTCAGTGCCACCGCAGCGGCCACTCCCTCCTTTCCTATCACTATGTAGTCCGAATTAATTTCCCATTGCCTGCCCTCTACCTCTTCATAAAAGGCATGCTGATACATTTCATCCCCATCCCTATCGTAAAAGAGGGTCATATGGGGAGGGTCCGAGGGAGGGGTATACGGGTGTAACGTCTGGATCCACGGCTTCCATTGATTATAAAGCTTTAGCAGCCCTACCTTCTGTGGGTCCTCTGTTTCCAGCAGCCCCCAGTAAATGTCAGCCCATTGTCCCTCAGACACGGATCCTCCAGCTGCTGCCAACAACATTTGAGAACCGGAATGAAGTGTAGTTACTGAACAGTTCATAGAAAATCCATTTGGAAAGGTGACCTATATTCCGTCGGGTCCACAAAGGATGGATGCTCCGCACTTGAACAACAAGTCTCTGCCCAAAAGATTGGTAGGGCACCTGGCTGACAAAATGTACTGATGTGTAAAAGTCTGTCCTGCCACAGAAGTGACTAGTGGTGTAGAAAACGGCAGATTTTCTGGTGTACCCGAGAACCCTATCAGCTGGACGCTAGAGGATGATGTTTTATCTTGAAACTCAGCGCCAGTGAGTGTTGAAAACCTGGCCCCTGTATCCACTAAAAAGGATACTTTCATGTCCATGACTTTCATCTGCAGGAAAGGGTCTGCCAACCTAGCCTGCTCGTGGGTACTCGGGCTCCGTCACTGTGGGCAATATTGCTCCTCCTCTGTCCGCAAAGGGAATTGTCTCCTCGGAGCTAGAGCCGCATAGGGTGCCTGATGTACCGGGGGTGGCACTGACGATCTCTGGGGCTGGACCCAAGGCTGCTGTTGTGGTGGTCCATAGCCCCTTGCCCCCGGGTCCCGAGGCTCCCAAACTAGGGGACAGTCTCTCTTCAAGTGTCCTGGCTGACCGCATCCAAAACATACGGCTGGCTGGCTTCGTGGAGCACTCCGCACTCTCCCTCTTACTCGGAATCCCCCCATTGGACCTCCCATTCTGCCCCCATCGGTGGGACCCGGTGCCCAATATGGGGCCGGGTGCCAATTTGTATCATTCCCTTGTGGTGGCTGCGGTGGCTGCTGAATCATCTGGTTCGCACCCTTTGAGGAAATCTTTTTTTCCTCATTCGCCTTTTGCCTAGCCTCTGCTAATTGAAGCTTAAGGAGTTGCACTTGTGCCGACTCCGTAGTTTGTTTGTCCTCCTTTTGCTTAGCCCTGTAACGTTTCAGGTGATGGGTCAAATATTTTTCCCATTGCTCACTCGAGCAGCCAGGAATATTAAGGTTACTCTCTAATGCCTCCCTAACTACGGCTGGCAGTCCGCTCGTTACTGCAGCCCTAAAGAGTGTAGTCTGCAAGGGATCTGTGGCTGGGTGTACTCCTGCTTTATCCGTCCAACTCTCCTTACACTGACTCGAAAAGGTCGAGATCTCCTCATCCTCCTTTATGGAAAAGGTCAGGGACTGCATGACACCGGGGGGAACGGGAAACTTATCTCGCATTGCCCCTCCTACTGCCGTAGCATGGTTGGCAAATGGCTCAGCATCGAGGCACCTAGTGATTCCTGCGATCATTTCTACCTGCTGAATCTCCCACAGCCCAAGCTGTTTCCCCAATAATGCTCTCCAATCCCCTATGGCTATCTTATGTCCCATCGTAAATTGGCAGAACTTTCCCATCCACGCTCCACCTCCCTCAGTCGGAGGTGGCATTTTGTCCAAAATACAATTCATGTCAGTGAATGAGAAGGGTTGATACCTTTCCCCAATTTGCGGACCCTCATAAATTAGCAGCATCTGTCTATATCTTTCTGGAAGCCGTACTTCCCCCCTTTCCCGCAACGCATATCCCAAAGGGAAGCGAGGGTTCTCCTGACCCTGTCTTCTGTGTGTGATCATGCTTCCCTCTCTGCTTCTCCTAAGTACAGTAACAGCCGGATTTTTCCAAACCCTCGTGGTACCTTCCCCTGACTCTGCAGCTCTTTCCAAATCTGTTCGTACCGTTCCATAGCCTGTACCTCCTCTCCCTTCGGTAATCCTCCCAGTAATTGATTCCTTGTATTTTCCCACTGTCTGTCTACAGATGGGGGAACTCCTCTGTCTTCCCCGAACTCTTGCCCTACATCCCTTATTACTCCTTCCATCTCTGTTCCGATTTTTTATCCCTTTAGACCTCGTACTCCCTGGCTCTCTCTCCTGGTAGGATTTTGACACCCTGCACTCTACTTCGCCCCTTTCCACGTTATATAACCACCAGATGACCAGCAGCTCCTTGAAAACAGGTGTTCCCCTTCAGGGATGATCAGAGAGAGAGAGCCAGCTGGGGGATTATGTGTCTCGTGGTTGTGTGAAGTGTCTATTGTTTGTTTTGCGGTTAGCTTGTTAGTTTCCCCCTTTGTGTGAAATGTACATTGTTTGTTTTGCGGTTAGTCTGTGTACACTGATGCCTCACTGTGTGACTGCCTATCCCCACTGTGTTTCCCTGATCCGTATTCTAAATACCTTGCCTCTATGCCCTCTCTACCCTGTAAAACAGTACAATCTGTAACCTCTGCTACCCCTTTTTCAGAAGTACTTAAAACATCGAGAGTAATACAGTGATATACACAGCAACAATACCAGCGTGCATGAAAAAACAGTTAAATGCCGAACACCTTATACAGATACTTATTACTATTATGGTACACGATTCTTAAACAAATACTTATTACACACTATAGAAACAAATAACTATAACACAATACACCTTATACAGATACTTATTATACACTACTATGGTACACGATTCTTAAACAAATACTTATTACACACTATAGAAACAAATAACTATAACACAATACACCTTATACAGATACTTATTATACACTACTATGGTACACGATTCTTAAACAAATACTTATTACACACTATAGAAACAAATAACTATAACACAATACACCTTATACGGATACTTATTATACACTACTATGGTACACGATTCTTAAACAAATACTTATTACACACTATAGAAACAAATAACTATCACCCCATACACCTTATACTACTTGGCCAAGTGTCTAAATCTACCTCTCGAGATTGCTACAAGGGGCTCCAACCCCGTACTATTAGAGGGACCTCAACCTCCTTAGAGGGATTCCAACCGGACCTCAACCTCCTTAGAGGGATTCCAACCTTTTCCTAGAGGGATCTCAACCTCCGTAGAGGGATTCCAACCTCCTTTTCCTCGAGGGACCTCAACCTCCGTAGAGGGATTCCAACCGGACCTCAACCTCCTTAGAGGGATTCCAACATTTTCCTAGAGGGACCTCAACCTCCGTAGAGGGATTCCAACCTCCTTTTTCTAGAGGGACCTCAACCTCCATAGAGGGATTCCAACCTCCTTTTCTTCGAGGGACCTCAACCTCCGTAGAGGGATTCCAACCTCCTTTTCTTCGAGGGACCTCAACCTCCGTAGAGGGATTCCAACCTCCTTTTCCTAGAGGGACCTCAACCTCCGTGGAGGGATTCCAACCTCCTTTTCCTCAAGGGACCTCAACCTCCGTAGAGGGATTCCAACCTCCTTTTGTTTTATTCTTGTCTTTAACTAGGTCTTTTGCAGAGTAGTGACAACACACAATTTTATCTTTGCCAATAGCAGAACTTCGTTTGAACAGGCGTCTGCTTACCTCCCTCTGTTGAATGGTCACTTGTTGTTATCATCACACCACAATCGACCGGTGTTTCGTATCTTTTCTTCTGTCACTTCTCCATCTTCATCACGTCGTGGTCACCAAATTGTTGGACTCTGGCTTTAATTTATTTACTCTTAATTTAGTCTATGTGTGAACTGAGTCCAGCGCGTTCGTTGAATGAAGTGATAGGAGAAGGTATTCGGTTCAACAGTCAGTTTATTACACCACACAGCACAGCACAGCACAAGAATAAAACTTAACAGAGCTCTGGGTCAGTCTGTTAGTTCATAGGTCACCTGCCAGTGAGCTACTCCCCGAGACTGACCCCTATTGTCCAGTTGGCACAGTTTATATAGGTCAATCTTATCACACAGAACAAAAGTTGTTTTCCCTGCTAGATCTTTTTGCATAAGGGTTATCACAAGTCATCTCCTGTTTTGCAGATTTCTGGGGTGTAGCCTTCCCATGTTAATCCTCCAGGCCAGACTATCCTGTTGTTTAGATCTGAAATTAATTCATCCCCAGATATTTCTAATCACCATTCGGTCCCTGTCTGGCCAATTTCTGCTGTTCTCTTTAACACCTCCTCGTGCCTTAATCTTCCTCCTAGACTGGTTTTCCATTCCCTTTGATTCTTGCGGGCCATTCTTTGTTCTGATCTGGCCTGTGTCTCCTGTGCTACTTCCCACCTCCTTCAGTAGAGCATTCCTCCTAAATCGTTTTATGCATATCCTCTCCCTGTATCTTGGGAGCAGCCAATTTTGTTCAGCCAACTTTGCTCCATGCTGTGACAGCCACTTAGCCACATTCCTCTTTCCCTGACTCATGCAGTACAAATAAACTTATTGATTAATCATTTATTTCATAATGTTTTAACCCCTAGATTCCAACAGAACATACAAGCTCAGTAACCCTTAGAATTTCCCTTTTGAAGGACTTCCACTGACACACAACTTTGCCCAAAAGCAACATCCCAATCCACACATTCTAGATCCTTTCTCATTTCCACAAAGTTGGCCTTTCTCCGAGGCTCAGACCTATCCTTCTCCATATTTAACTTGAAAGTAATGGCATTATGATCACTGGACCCAAAATGCTCATCAGTTACCCATTTTTATCTCATTCCTTAATAGGAGATCCAGTATTGCACACTCCCTAGTTGATATCTCAATATACTGATTTAGAAAACTTTTCTGAACACAGTTAACAAATTAAGCTGTCCAACCCTTTTACAGAATGGGAATCCCAGTCGATATGTGAAAAGTTAAAGATCACCTTCTATCCATATATTTTCTGCAACTGTCTGCTATCTCTCTACAGATTTTCCCCTCCAATTCTTGTTGACTATTGGGTGGTCTATAGTACAACCTATTAGTGTGATTATACATTTCCTCGTTCCTTAGCTCCACTCAAATAGCCTCAGTAGACGAGGCCTCTGGTCTGTCCTGCTGTGATATTTTCCCTGATGAGCAATGCCACTCCTTCCCCTTTCATCCCTCCCATTCTATCATGGCTAAAACAACGGAACTCCAGAACATTGAGCTGCCAGCCCTGCCTCTCCTGCAATCATGTTTCACTAATGGCCACAATGTAATAAGTCCATCGACCAATTATGCTCTAAGATCATCTGCCTTTCCTAAAATACTCTTTGCATTGAAATACTGTAGATACATGCATTTTCACATCATCTTTTCCCTTCTCCACTCCTCTATCTCCTCTGGCCATCTGGTTACTATCCCACTCTAGTTTAAACCCCCCCCCCCCCCACCCAGAGCAGCAGTAGCAAACCTTATGCAAGGATATAATGGTAGTCCCCCTCCAGTTCAGATGCAAACTATCCAGGCGGCACAGACCCACTTTCCTTCGAAGAGAGCCCAGTGATCCAAAAACCTAAAGATCTCGCTCCTGCACCAGGTCTTTAGCCACGTGTTAAGCTGCATTATTCTCCTATTTCTAACCTCACTAGAACATGGCACAGGTAACAATCCCAAGATCACAACCCTGGAGGCCTTTCACACCTAACACACTGAACCCTCTTTGCAGGACCTCCTCACCCTTTGTACCCACGTATTGATCCCTTCAAAAACCATGACATCTGGATGCTCACCCTCCCTCTTGAGAATGGCATGAACTCGATCTGAAATATCCCGGACCCTGGCACCACGGAGGCAACGTACCATCCGGGATACTCGATCTCTTCCATAGAACCTCTTTCTGTTCCTTAACTATCGAATCCCGATTTCTTCAGCTCAACTCTTCTCTTTTCCTTTCTTAGCCAAGAGAGATCAGACTGCCAAGGCCTGTCCCTTATAGATTGTTCTCCTCAACCATATCCATTGCAGTATGTATGTTATTGAGGGGAATGTCCTCAGAGGCACCCTGAACTCTCTCCATTTGCCTAACACAGTTTGCCTGGACCTGCAGCTGAATGTACTCTATCAGATGAACTTATCAGGGATACTGTAGGCTCTCCTGACTATCCACATCCTTCAAGAGGAGCATTTTCCCACTCTGGCTGCTATTCCCATTGTGTACATAATAAAGAACCCTGCCCTTACCTGTACCTTGCTGAATCCTTTTTTTCCTCAGTAAAACAATAGGACCATAATGCATAGGAGCAGAAATAGGCTAGTCAGCCCATTGAGTCTGCCCCGCTCCCCCATTTAATGTTGAGCTGATCGATTTACTCACTCAACCCCACTTCCCAGCCATAACCTTTGATGCCCTGGCTAATCAACAACATATCAATTTCTCCCTTAAATACACCCAGTGACCAGGTCTCCACAACCACTTGTGGCAACAAATTCCACGGTTTTACCATCTTCTGGCTGAAGAAATTCTTCCGCATCTCCAATCCTGAATTTGTGCCCTCATGTCTCTGAAATTCCAGAAGAGCATGCGAAGAGCTGTCAAACACCTCTCATAAAATAACCATTTCATTCTTGGAATCATCTTAGTGAACCTCCTCTGAACCCTCTCCAACTCGGTTTTCTTCAATGAGGAGCCCAAAACTTCTCACATTCTCGAAGTGAGGTCTCGCCAGTGCCTTATAAAGCCTCAGCATCACATCTCTGCTCTTCTCTTCTATTCCTCTTGAAATGAACGTGAGCATCATATTTGCCTTCTTCACCACCGACTCAACCTGACCCTTTGTGTCAGCATATTTTCAATTTTCTCAATATTTTAAAAAATAGTCTGCCCGTTTATTTTTTCTCTCTCCCATTTCACCTCACCCTAACCCTTTGGGAAAGATTTACTGGGAACATTAGGCGGAACTTCTTCACTCAAAGAGTGGTGGAGTGTGGAACGAGCTGGCATCTGATGTGGTAAATGCAGACTCACTCTTAAATTTTAAGAATAAAATCTCCCTTGATGGGAGAGGTCTGGGTGTAGGTTAGTGGAACTAGCAGAGTGATGTTTCGGCACAGGCTAGAAGGGCTGAATGGCCTGTTTATGTGTTGTAGAGTTCCATGGTTCTAAAGGACATGACCATACACTTTCTGACATTATAAAGTTAAATCCCTATTATCCAGATTCAAACAACCTCAAGCAGCTGACAAGAAAAAAGTAGAGGAAGTAAATAAATAAGTGACTAGAAGTTTAAAATTGTAAATGTTCTCTGAAGTAACTCATAAACTTTTGGTTAAGATGGGAACAATTTTTAAAAAAATATTTTATTTTAAAGTTTGCATACATGTACATCCATCATTTTAGCACAAGTTGCCACTGACTACAAAACCCCCGCCCTTAAAAACTAAAACCCTCCCTAACCCCAATCCCCCCCCACAAAAACAAATCAATCATTACTTATACATATTAATAACATACAATAACATACTAAAGAAAAAGAAAAGAAGAAAAAGTAAAAGAGTGATAAAAATGCTAGATTGTACGTGAATTTATGTCAGGGAACACAGGATTTAACTATCAAATATTGACTGCGCTATCTGGTGAAGAATAAAACTAACCCACAGTACCTATCATATATATATATGGGCTCCATATTTATAGGTATGTATTATATTTATTTCTCAAATTATAAGTAATTTTTTTCTAATGGAATGGATTTTTCTATTTCCACGTGCAGTCTGTCTAAGCCCAGGTAAGAATCTGATTTCCAGGTGACTACGATACATTTTCTTGCCACTGCAATACTATTTTCACAAACTTTTGTGGTGTTGGTGAAAGGACCAATTTAGGATTGGTTCTCCCAACATTCCCTAACAAAGATAAATCAGAATTTTGTGGATATGGAATATTAGTAATATGTTTCAAAACTTCCCCTACTTTTACACAAAATGGTCATACTTTTGGTCACATCCACGTGAAATGCAGAAAAGTATCCTCCTCTGTACCATACCTAAAACATTTATTTGATAAGTCCGATTTTATTTTATGCAGCGTGATATATAATTGATGTAAAAAATTATACTGTATCGCACATTAATTGTGTTTGATATTCAGTCTCTACACAAATCCATCCATAGTTGCTCATCAATTGTAATATTCAGATCCTGTTCCTATTTCTGTTTAGATTTATAGAGTTCTGGTTTGATTGCTGCTATTTGTAATAAAAGGTACATTGCGGAGGTAAATTTCCATACTAGTCCCTTGTCGGACAAGAGTTTCCACTCTGCTACATGGCAGTAATAAACATTCTGATCTCAATTTATCTCTTAAAAATTGCTTTATTTGAAAATAGTAAAAAAAAGGGTATTTCTAGATATTCTATATTTATCCCACAATTCAATAAAAGACATTAACTGACCTTGTTCTTAGCAATCTTCTATTAGTTTAATTCCTTTATCATACCATGGTTTCTTAAGTTTATTGTCTTGGGAAAAAGGTATCAAGTTATTCTGGAACAGAGGGGTATACTTTGTCCCAATTTTACCATCTATCTTGCCCCAGATATCTATTTAATGTTTCATTAATTCCTGACATCAATCTTGAATTCTATTTGTAAAGAAAGGTCTTAGTTGACTTCTCTCCATTTTTCTCCATTTGTCTGTTGATCCATGTTGGACTGGTTTCATCTTCAAAAAAAGATTCAATAAAACACATTTGAGCTGTAATTGTAAAAATTTGGAAGTTGCATTCGCTCCAATTCATATTTCCATGTTAATTTCTGCATGGATACTCTAGACCAGGGGTCATTAACCTTTTTGAAACTGCGAGCTACTTCAAGGGTACTGAGTAGTACGAAGGGCTACCAGTTTAGTACACACTTCTGAAATAACAAAGTTGCACGGTTTACCTTTATATATTATTATTAATGATATTCATCTATGTGAAGACACCGATCACTTTAATTATTCCTCACAATAATTGTTAACAATGATTTAACAAGGTAGGAAACAGATACGTTTCAACATGCAACACTTTATTTCTGCAACTGTTTCATTTTGAAATGATCACTCTTGCAACATTTCATAGGAAATCATGTCCCATTTTTACTAGCTACTAACTTTTTAACAAATCATGAACTATGTACCATGTTTGTACAAGTTATCAATTATGAGATTTAACAAAAATCAACATTCAGATTTTTAAATAAATCTTATCACATTTTGTACTAATCACCAAATCTGCAGCATTTTTAACAAAATCATCACATCTGTCACACTTTACAAACACATTTGTCACAATTTTTCAATATTTGAATTTGTTGGAGTCAGTAAAAATAAATATTAAAAGATGGGTAATTTAATATAAAAACATCAACTCCAACAGAATTTAACTTTGCTGTGGTACTGCCATGTTGCCACTGACAACATCTGATATCTTTTTTTTGTCTGTTAGTGGGAAGCCTGGCATTGCATGCTGCTCACTAGTGTACTGTAATCTGGGATGTAACTTTACACTGCAACTCTGAGTGAGTCTTGCAGATGTGCATCAGTGAGGTGTGTTCTGTGTTTGTTCTTGATGAAGTTCATGTCAGTAAAGGCTGAGTCACAGAGAGAGATTGAACCAAACAGACTGGCAACCTTCATAGCTGCTGTGCATATACCAAGTTTCCAGACATAGTCGAAACTCTTCTCACCATCGTACTTGCCCCCAGTTGGATATCGGAGAGAGTGGATATGACATTGGCTCCATTCTTCTCGTCTTTAAACACAGTGTTAGCAATTATCATCATTGTTTCTTTGAAAACCTCCCTGTCTGAAAATGCCGCCGCCTTCTTTCTCAAAAAACGTGTAGCTCTGAATGAGGCTTTGGTTGTTTTTTGGGAGTTTTTCACCGGCCTCGTGAAAAAAGACTGCTGTTTGCCCAAAGCTACCTTTAAGTCACAGACTTTTTCTGCCCGTAGTGCGCTGCCCGGTGGGTAGTTAGCATGGTCGCTTTTGTGACATGTACTTAAGTGTCTCTCCACATTGTGCCGCTTTGCCGTCGCCGCATTAAATGAGACACACACAGTTTTCTTTCTCAGTAGTAAAAAAGAACTCTTCCTCCCATTCACTATGAAAATGATAAGCTTTCTTTCTTTTTTCTGCCATGTTTTTGGGAGTAGAAATCGCATTTAGCTCGTCATCTTCTCAGCACCCACTAGCTTATTCAGCAAAGGTTGAGGGTTGTCATGTGCACAATACTGACCTTTGAACCAGACTAGATCAGAGTTCATGTATATTAAACATTTTTATTAAAAAAAATTTTTTTTTTGTACAGGTACACAATCCTTTATCCGGAACCCTTGGTTTCTGAATTTTGGAAAGCCAGATTTAAACCCACCCGAATTGTGCTGCTGTATCCACCCACACCCCATTCCAGTTGCACTGCCATCTCTCCACACCATCCCCCCTTCACTGGCCCGATTCACGCTGCCGGTTCGCCCCCCACCCCGCAGCTCGACTCGTGCTGCCAGTCTCTCCCCCTCGCCGGTCTGACTTGCGCTGCTGGTCTCCCGCCAGCACGATTCGCACTGCTGGTCTCTCCTCCTCGCCCGCCCGACTCACGCTGCCTGTCTCCCCCTCGCCAGCCCAACTCACACTGCCGGTCTCGTCCGCCCGACACACACTGTCGGTTGGTCTCTCCCCCTCGCCGGCCCAACTTGCGCTGCACAATTAAATAAAATTTTAGACGGAACTCATTGGTGACTAGGGCTATTTTTAGAACAGGCCTGCGGGCGACTCATGTGGTCCCTGCGGGCAACCTGGTGCTCACGGGCACCGTGTTGGTGACCCTTGCTCTAGACACTTACCCTTCCATAAAAATTTCCAATCCACTTAACTGCTGAGGTACTAAAACAGGTAATGTTTGAAACAGATATAGAATTCTTGGAAAATAATCTTCTTTATACAATTGAAGAGGAGCAAATATTGAGCCAGCAGAGTTTGGTCATACGTTGCTCATGGTGGCTGTTTGAATAAGGTTGGGTTGGAATAAAATGGCATCGTCCAGAATTAAGAGGTGTTTGATGCTGCTCCCCATTGGATGCCAGCTTAGTAAGAGCCTTATCTTTATTAGGACAGTAAAATCCTCATTTATTCATCATTCAGTCAACTGGAAACTCAAGCAACCAGCTAAATAAATAAATAGAAGTTTCAGATGAATAAGACTGGGCAGATGGACCCTGAGGGGGAGCACTGAGACTCTAAGGGACATGTGCAGATTTGCCCCACTGAACTAGCCATAACCCTCAATACATGTGCATTACTTTTGATGTCATCACTTGCATGGAAATGAGTTGGGTTGTCAGTGCGAGGAAGGTGAGCTGAGGTGAATCGGGCCGAAGGCCTGAGCAGAATGCTGAGGTGAGTCGGAGCTGAGGGCCTGACCGGGACACTGGCGTGGAGGTGAGTCGGGGTCGAGGGCCTGACCAGGACACTGGATAGTCAGGGTCTTTGAGGATATTGGCTCCTTTTTTAAGACGCGACCTCATGTAGATGTCCTCGATGGAGTGAAGTCTGGTGCCTGTGATGGCACAAGCTGAGTTAACAGCCCTCTGGAGTTTATTCTTGTCCTGAGAGTTGGTGTTTCCATACCAGTGATGCAACCAGCCAGAATGATCTCCACAGTAAACCTGGAAAAGTTTAGGAGAGTCTTTGGTGACGTATCAAATGTCCTCAGACACCTTCTTTGTGATTGCCTCAACATGGAGGCTCCAGGACAGATCCTCAGAGATGTCGACCCCCAGGAATTTGAAGTTCTTGACCCTCTACTACTGAGCCCTTGATGAGGACTGGATCGTGTTCCCTTGAAACCCACTCAGACACAGAGAAAATGTACAAACTCCTTACAGTGCAAGATTTGAACCCCGGTCCCGATCGCTAGCGCTGTTAAGGCATTGCGCTAACCCTATGTGCTAGTGGTGGGATCACGTAGTTTATGGCAGAAATGACAGGAGGATGTATTGGATGCAGAGGCTGGTGAGGACAAGAGGAATCCAGTCCTTGTTGCGTGTGGAGCGGAGGGGGCCAGGGCAGATGTACGGGTAATGGAAGATATGCAGGTGAGGGCCATGTTGAATGTGGTAAAGGGAAAACCATGTTGTTTGAAGAAGGAGGACATCTCTGATGATCTGGCATGGAAGTTCTCATCCTGGGTACGGGTGCGACGGAGACGGAGCAATTGAGAGAATGGAATAGAATCCTCCACTGTATTGACGACTACATTGGTGCTGCGCCTTGCTCATAAACTTTATCTGTTTTACTGCTAACTGAACTTCCACCATCTCTGGCAACTCTCTCTCCTGTAGATAGTTCATATTCTTCACGGAGGTCGGTGATCAGTGGAGTTCCACAGGGATCGGTTCTGGGACAGCCGAATTACTATACCTTTATTGTCATATAATCAAAACAGTGTAAAATTACACAAAATTGCCTTTAGCTTGCCATGAAGTAGACAGATTCGCGATCATCACTTCTCACAGTCAGAGAAACAGAAGCCCTGGGTCATCAAGTGTCTATAGATTTGTCCCGCACTCCCACAGCCTCGCCAGTCACACAGACTTAAGTCCCAACTATTGGCAACCTGAGCTCCAGATCCAACCTCCAACACGATTAGGAATCCTTCAGCACCCTTGGCCCCCTCTTACATCCTGGTTCCAATACCTGGTACCCCTTCAGCCATTCTCCAGCAGTCCACAGCCCAGTGGACTACAGTTTCCACCAGCCTGTATGTTCCTCTGCCTTAGAGCTCTTCACTGGTTCACCACTGTGGTCACTGTCCTGTGGATTATCTCCCCTGCTTCTCCTCAAACGGAGGCCCTGCACCAGCCCTTTCATTTGCCGGAATCTTGTGGCTGCTGCTGATCATAGGTGCCGACATCTTGGGTCCAGAACCTGCGGACGCGGGATTTTAAATTTTAAAAGGCAGTTTAAAACCTGTACAGTGGGACTCCAGGGGAGCGCTGTGTCCCCAGTCCCCACTCTCCACGAGTCTGAATCCGCGGCAGCGGTGCCATTACAGTAACTCTAGTAGTGCCACCATTTTGATTTGGATGAGGAAGTTTTCAGAAGACATGAAGGTTAGTTTTGTGGATAGTCTAAAGCAGTGGTTTTCAAATTTATTCTTTCCACTCACATTTTACCTTAAGAAATCCCTTTGACATAAGTGCTCTGTGATTAGTAAGGATTACTTCAAGTGGTATGTGAGTGGGAAGAAAAGGTTTGAAAACTACTGGTCCAGAGGGAGGCACATGTAAGGTATGTCAAAAGCAGCATGGATTCCTCATTGGACAATTTTGCTTGACAAACCTATTGGAATTCTTTGAAGAAGTGACAAACTGGTTACATAAAGGAGATGCAGTCGATGTTATATATTTGGATTTTCAAAAGGCCTTTGAAAAGATGCGCACATGAGGCTACTTAACAAGCTAAGAGCTCATAGTACAGGAGCACAATCCTTTATCCGGACATCTAAAATCCGGAAAGCTCCAAAATTTGGCAAGTGGGGAGAGAGACTGGCAGCGCGAGTCGGGTGGGCAAGAGGGAGAGACCGGCAGTGCAAGTCGGGCAGGCAACTGGCAGCGCGAGTCAAGTGGGTGAGGGATGAGACCGGCAGCGCGAGGCGGGTGGGCAAGAGACCGGCAGTGTGAGTTGGGCAGGCAGGAGACTGCAGCGCGAGTCGGGCAGACAGGGGGAGACGGCAGCGCGACTGGAAGGGGTGGGGGTGGATACGGCAGCACAATTCTGGTGGGCTTAAATCTAGCTTTCCGAAATCTGGAAAACTCCAAAATTCAAAACACACTGTCCCCCAAGGGTTCCGGATAAAGGATTCTGTACCTGTATAACAGGAAATATACTAGTGCATTGGCTGATTGACAGGAAGCAGAGAATTGGAATACAGAATCATATTCTGCCAATTGCGAGTGGTGTTCTACAGGGGTCAGGGATAGGGGATCTTCTTTTTAATGTTGTATATTAACGATTTGGATTCTGGAATGAATGGCTTTGTGGCCAGGTTTGCAGATAATAGAAAGTTAGGTGGAGGAGTAGGTAGTGTAGAGGAAATAGGGAGGATACAGGTCTTAGATTAGAAGAATGCAGAGAGAAATGGCAAATCAAATGTCATATCAGAAAGTGTACGGTCATGCACTTTGGTAGAAAAAATAAATATGCAGACTTTTTAAATGGAAATGCAAAAGGATCTCGTGAGGGATAGCCTGAAAGTAAACTTGCATGAGGAAATCAAATGCAATGCTTGCATTCATTTCAAGAGGAATAGAATATAAGAGCAGGGATATGTCAATGAGGCATTATAAGACACTGGTGAGATCTCACTGGGAGTATTGTGAGAGTTTTGGACCGCTTATTTAAAAAAGGATATGCTGAGTTTGGAGAGGATTCAGAGGAGGTTCACAATGATAATTCTGGGAATGAAAGGGTTATCGTATGAAGAACATTTGACAGCTCTTGGCCTGTACTCATTGGAGAATGATGGAGGATTTCATTGAAACATTTGAATGTTGAAAGTTGTGGATAGAGTAAATATGGAAACGTTGTTTCCCATGGTGGGAGTGTCTAGGACAAGAGGGCACAACTTCTGGTTGAAAGGGTGTTTGCTTCGAACATGGAATTTGTTGCCACAGGCCTTTGTGGAGAACAGTTTATTGGGTGTATTTAAGATAGGAATTGATAGGAAAGAGTGCAGAGAAGATTTATTAGGATGATGCCTGAACTTCAGAAACTGCGTAACCTCTTTCCTGATTAAGCAGGTTAGGGATTTATTCCCTAGAGTGTTGAAGAATGAGAGTACATTTGATGGATGTATTTAAAATTATGAGGGAGATAGATTAAATGTAGATAGGCTTTATCCACTGATGGTGGGTGAGATACAAACCAGAGGACATGGATTAAGGATGAAAAGGGAAAAATTTAGGGAGAACATGAGGGAGAACCACACACAGAATAGTGGGATGTGAAACAAGCTTCCAGCTGAAGTGGTAAATTCGGGCTCAGTTTTAACATTTAAAATGAATTTGGACAGGTGCATGAATGGGAGAGGTATGGAAGGCTATGGGCAGGGTGCAGGTCAGTGGGACTAGGAAAAAAAATGGTTTGGCACAGACTAGAGGGGTCGAGGTGGCTTCTTTCTGTGCTGTAATTGTTGTATGTTTGTTGGTTAGCCAGGAAAGCATATGTTATGGGGAGAAGGCCAGGCAATGAAGGTGAGTGGGAAAATAGATCAACTCATGATTAAATGGTGGGGCAGACTCAATGGTTTGAATACAAGTAGTCCTCAACTTATGAACTACATGAGTTATGTCCACCACACATTCGACCAAAATAAAAAAAAATACTATACATATGCTGAGATACTCACACACTTGAGTGCACACACTACAAACAGGGACTCTTACACATACCTGGTTCCCTGAACCAACGGGGGTGCAGCTCTCTGCAAATATTGATTTATTGCAATACTACGGCTCAGCTTCAATGTAGGGCACACCTTACCTGCGACACTTTCAGCGATGTCCACAGTAGCGACCTGGCAAGGAGCGAGGTCCAGGGCTTGGACCACGAGGCAGAGGGAAAGAAATGTGCTATGCATCGATGTTCTATGCAGTTCTTATCTGGACGCCTAACCAATAATGCCCTAGGTGATTTAAATTAGGCAATGGCACGGTCTGCACTAATGGGTGGCTGGAGTCCAACCTTGAATAACTAGTTATGTTACTTCTGAATAAGTTTCAGACAGGGAGGACATGTGACTGCCTGCAATACATGATATTTCTCCACACACAACAGAAGCCAAATGTCAGAAACATTATGGTGCCCTGAAATGGGAGAACTATGTATAAAAAGTGCTGTAATTTCTATATGGTTAAAACAAAATGTTCACAAATGCTCTTTAATAAAATCTGGAATGTGCACTTTAATCACATGTGAATTGTTTGATTATGAATTTAAAATTGTAGAGCAAAGGGGCAAATAAATGATAAATTTGTCTTTGTCCAAAACATTATGGAGGACATTGTGAAGCTTAAAGCATTTTACTCTATTTTCAGTCATATCCTTTGAAAATATTTAAGTCTCTGCATCTGCAGGTTTTAATTCTTGAAAAAAAAATTTAGACATACCGCACGGGAACAGGCCATTTCGGCATATGAATCCATGTCACATTGACCCACAACCCCCGATATGCTTCGAACTGTGGGAGGAAACCAGGAATGGAGAGAACGTACAAACTCCTTACAGACAGGGTTCCTCCCCCTCCACTTCCTTCCCCTCCATGGAGCCGCCCAAAAGACAATAACATTATAGATACAGTGTATATAACCCCCCCTCTAAGTTTACAGATAAAGTCTCTGACCAGGGCAACTCTTACTAATCAGGGATAAGGAGGCTTACTTTTACACCCCTTTTACACAACAATCCCATTTAATTGGCGTGCGAACAACCTGTGATTAAAAACAGCTCGAGCTATTCACATTGAACCAAGAAAAGCTGAGTCAGAGCAGCATTTTACATAGGGACCTGGCTTCCCAGAGCAAAAGGAGGCGGGACCTATAGCATCGGCCTTCCAGGAAGGTGGGTAAGCCTTTTACACTGGAGCTGATGCGAAATGCATCAACTTTGATACCACCTACCTTGGCAAGCAATTACCAGGATGAAAATGGCCCCAAATTGTGTTCACACAGGTGAGAGAAGTGGTTGATTACCATTTTTTAAGGCAGTGTAAAAAGATTTTTATAGTGCACTCCAACAGTGAGCAGCATCAACCAGCTCTTCATCCTGGGTGATATTCAAACACAACTTTATTCAAACAGCTGCTACAAGCAAAGCCTGACCAAAGCACACCAGTGGTTATATATTTATTCACATCCTCATTTCTTCAGAGAGCATTTACCTTTACAATTTTAATTTTGTGTATTTTTACCTATTATTTTATTATTTATTTTAATTTTTGTAATTTATTTTCCTTGATTTTTTTTGCTGGTTTATTAAGGCTGCTGGTTGAATTCCCTATACCAGGGGTTTTACTGTATTTTGTGAAAATTACTTGGTTGCAGGATACTGTTCTCACAGCCTGTTGGAAGAAGCTATTCCCCAGCCAGGCAGCCCTGATTTTGATGGTCCTGTACCTCTTTCCTGATTAATATCCTGTCACAAGTCAGAGACCTGTGTGCTGGATTGAAAATGTCCTCAATAATTCTTTGAGGCCTTTTTATGCAACAATCCCCGTGAATATCGTCAGCAGAGGAAAGGGAGACCCCAGTGATCTTCTCAGCCATTGAGATGATCCTCTGTATTGAACCTCTGATGCATTTACCGTACCATCCTCATTTGTGCTCCTGTAAAATTTTGTCAAGATGGGAGTCGGTAGCCTGCTCTCCTCAATCTCCTTTGCTAACATTTGGCACACATCTATCTAAGCCTTTCCTGTCCATGGTTTTTGAATGTTATAATTATCTTTACTTCTACCACTTCCTATGGCAACTCCATCCATAGGTGCACCACCCTCTTATTTTAAATTATGCCCTTTAGATTCTTTTTAATCTTTCCCCTGAAGTCTATGTCTAATTTTAGATTGCCCTACTCTGGGGGGGGGGGGGGGGGGGGGAAGAGACTATGAATATTTACCATACCTATGCCCTTCCAGATTTTATTTTAAACCTCTAAGATCCCCACATAACTGCCTATGATTCAGGGAGAAAAATCACAGACTTAATCCAGCTTCTCCTCTCAGTCTGGATCAGTTTGAACTTGAAGACGGAATACGTGTTTATTGGCAGGATTCTTCACAGTGTAGAAGAACAGAGTGATCTTGGGATCCAGGTCTTCTTCTTCTTTCTTTGGCTTGGCTTCGCGGACGAAGATTTATGGAGGGGGTAAATGTCCACGTCAGCTGCAGGTTCGTTTGTGGCTGACAAGTTCGATGCGGGACAGGCAGACACGGTTGCAGCGGTTGCAGGGGAAAATTGGTTGGTTGGGGTTGGGTGTTGGGTTTTTCCTCCTTTGTCTTTTGTCAGTGAGGTGGGCTCTGCGGTCTTCTTCAAAGGAGGTTGCTGCCCGCTGAACTGTGAGGCGCCAAGATGCACGATCTGAGGCGATATCAGCCCACTGACGGTGGTCAATGTGGCAGGCACCAAGGCATTTCTTTAGGCAGTCCTTGTACCTCTTCTTTGGTGCATCTCTGTCATGGTGGCCAATGGAGAGCTCGCCATATAACACGATCTTGGGAAGGCGATGGTCCTCCATTCTCGAGACGTGACCTACCCAGCGCAGTTGGATCTTCAGCAGCGTGAATTCGATGCTGTTGGTCTCTGCCATCTCGAGTACTTCGATGTTAGGGATGAAGTCGCTCCAATGAATGTTGAGGATGGAGCAGAGACAACGCTGGTGGAAGCGTTCTAGGAACTGTAGGTGATGCCAGTAGAGGACCCATGATTCGGAGCCGAACAGGAGTGTGGGTATGACAACGGCTCTGTATATGCTAATCTTTGTGAGGTTTTTCAGTTGGTTGTTTTTCCAGACTCTTTTGTGTAGTCTTCCAAAGGCGCTATTTGCCTTGGCGAGTCTGTTGTCTATCTCGTTGTCGATCCTTGCATCCGATGAAATGGTGCAGCCGAGATAGGTAAACTGGTTGTCCATTTTGAGTTTTGTGTGACCGATGGAGATGTGGGGGGGCTGGTAGTCATGGTGGGGAGCTGGCTGATGGAGGACCTCAGTTTTCTTCAGGCTGACTTCCAGGCCAAACATTTTGGCAGTTTCTGCAAAACAGGACGTAAAGCGCTGAAGAGCTGGCTCTGAATGGGCAACTAAAGCGGCACCTCAAATTTAGCATGTAAATTGATTGGGTAATTTAGAACCTGTCGACCTTTCTAGTCTGTGCTAAACCATTTTTATGCCTAGTCCCACTGACTTGCACCAAGTCCATAGCCCTCCATACCTCTCTCATCCATGTACCTGTCCAAACTTTGGTGTTTTTGAATAAAATGAAAAGCACGAACAGAAGATTGTTAAACTGGAGTTTGATATTACAAGAATATAATAAGCAAATTATTCATATCAGAGGTTCAAATATTATTATAGCAGATTGTCTGTCAAGGTGTTAAAATTGATTGTGAGAAACAGAAGTACCTTCACAGAAATTGCTCGAGTCAAAAATTGAGAACAAAGAACATTTATTGTACAACAGTGCAAAGTTGGGTGCTTCCCCTTACCATGGGAATACACACATATACTGGGGCTTACCCAACTTTTATACAGTTCATTTCAGTGTAGAGGTACATTCTTCTGCCTCCTGGATGAGTTTGGCATTAGGCAATCCTGTCTGCCTACGTGCTGTTTCTGTGAACTTGGAGGACCAGGGGGTATCCTGTTGGTGTCCCATCATGTCATTGTCCTTA
This sequence comes from Narcine bancroftii, assembly GCF_036971445.1. Taxonomy (NCBI): domain Eukaryota; kingdom Metazoa; phylum Chordata; class Chondrichthyes; order Torpediniformes; family Narcinidae; genus Narcine; species Narcine bancroftii. The sequence continues at coordinate 61,667,741 of NC_091477.1, forward strand.
TTGTCCTTATTCACAAACCTGCCTTTGTTCTAATTCACACCTTCCCGACTCTCAGGGCTACAACCTTCTTATATGCAGAACTTGCTAATTCTGTCTAAGGCTAGAAGACCCTTACCTTATTCAGACTAACTCTACTTCCTACATTCTAATATCTATTCTTATCCTATTCATACTGGCTTTATTCATTACACATATATCTATACTAGTTTCCTCATCTTCATATATTTATATCAGTTTTACTTATCTCTCACAATCCTCACTTTTCTTTTAGCTACGCTTCGTGACTTCTCAACTGGAATGTATTACTTGTAAACTTGGTCTTTTTCCCAGCTGGTCAGTAAACGAACTGCAATCTCAGCATCATCAGATAGAATTAGGGAAATATACATCCTTTGGGTTCTAGTGATCTGACGAGGGGTCCGTTGAATTAAATGCTGCACACAAGTCTTTAGGCAGGGGAGCACCATAATGGCCAGAATAGCGCGTCCAGCTGCTATAAGGGCTGTGGGTATCAGACTCCAGTTACCAATAAAAAGTCTAGTCCATCCCACACTGGATCGAGGTTGCCAAGTCTGAACCTGGGCATGGGAAGTTTTTCAAACTCCTGAAGGAGTGTCTTTAACCGCCTGACCGTTGTGAGCATTGTCATTAACCAGTCTTTCACAAACGCTGCCTTCAGCAGCCAACGAGTAATCGAGAGCCAGGCGGTTTTGTTGAACTGTGGCTCGTATCTGTCGTCTTTCTTCAGCCCATAAATTCAGGACCATTGCTGTCTGTTCGGTGATGATCTCCAAGGCTGCCTGGAGTCTGATTAAATGATTTAAATGCCATGCAGCTGTGGTGTTCTGGAGCAGCTTACATCGTTCACAGCTGGAACTCCCCTTCCCGAGGTGGTGCTTAACATTACGAATGTCTGTGTGACCCAAAGGATGCTTTACAGGAGACCAAGTTGGGGAGGGGTGTTTCTTATCACTTAACCTGTGAGTTGCAGCTTGTCTGTGAACATTAGCATATGTATTCACTCTATCTCTGCCACATGTACAATCCTGACTAACATTCTGTCTGTCATTGTCCCACCATCTTCTTTGTGCTATCCCTTTAAAACTCCTCTTTTTAATACCTGTAGAGGCCAAAATACAAATCAAATCTACTCCTCTAGAGCCATTCTGTTCCCCTGGTCCATGTTGGGATCCTATATTAACCCATACCCCACTATGACTAATCTTAGGTAAATAATTGTCACCTCTGCTGCCCTTGTTTCAGGAGGACTTAATACATTGTGAGCAATTTGGTAATTTCCCAAAAATTTGGAACCAACAAGTAAATAAAAAAGCAAATGGTAAAAACAACATTACAGCACTTTTTCCCGGCGTAGTGTAACTTTCACATCAGAAGGATGAAGGACTGCACGCCAGGTGGAGGGTAGATTATCAATGTCGTTAGTCTTTGGTTCAGCAGCTCGTTTAATTCGTTGGATGTGGCTCCGTCCCTTTTCTTTCGTTGGCACGCCAGTGTCTGTAATCAAAAGTATACAATAGGGGCCATCCCAGACAGGTTTTAGTTGGTGATATTGCCATGCTTTTACATATACCCAATCACCAGGTTTAATGGAATGAATAGGATACTCCAGGGGTGGGGTTTGAGCTAATAAACCCTTCTGTCGTAAGTCATGGAGAGAAGTAGAAAGTCCCTGTAAATATTTAGATATGTACTGGTCATTAGCCTCAGGGATGGGGGTATCAGTGTGGAATCCCATGTAAGGAAGACCAAACATCATTTCATATGGTGAAACTGCAAGGTCCTTATGAGGAGCTGTGCGAGTCCTAATTAAAGCTAAGGGTTAGCATTTAATCCAGGAGAGGCCAGTTTCCTCATGAAGTCGAGTGAGCTGATTTTTCAAGGTCTGATTTATTCGTTCAACACGGCCTGAGCTCTGGGGATGCCATGGGGTATGTAGCTGCCAATCTATTCCCAGTATTTTGCACACACCCTGGAGTATCTGAGAGGTAAAATGTGTACTTCAATCTGAGTCAATGGTTTGAATCATACCATATCGTGGAATCACAGATTCCAGTAGTATCCTGATAACGGTGCTGGCACGATCATTAGGGGTCGGGAAAGCCTCAATCCATCATGTGAAATGATCTACCATCACCAGGAGGTATTTGTAAACCCCTATCTTAGGTAATTCTGTAAAGTCAATTTGTATCCGTTGAAACGGGCGTACAGCTATATTGCAACCGCCAGGCATTACCTGGCGAATAACTTTCTTATTTACTCTCTGACAGATTGGACAACCCCGATTACTTTGTTTGGCTATAGTATATATGCCCGAGCAATGAAAAGACCGTACAAAAGTATCCACAAGTGACTGTGTTCCCCAGTATGTCTGCTGGTGTAGCTGATCAATAATTTGCCGAGCCAAGGCTTTGTTCAGTACTTGACGTCCTTCTGCCGTCCACCACAATCCATCAACGGTTTGACGCATTCCCTGGTCTTTCATGTAAACCTCCTCTTCCGGTGAAAAGATGGGAGTCTTTTTAACCTCAAGTGGGGTGGGCAGTAACAGCTGCATGTTTATTTTCTCCGTGAGCGCAGCCTGTTTGGCAGCTGCATCTGCCTGTCTGTTCCCCTGTGCTTCAGGACTGTCACCACTTTGATGGCTTCGTACACGAACTACAGCTATTTCCTCAGGTAATATAAGAGCATCTAGAGATTAGACAATTAAGTTTTCATGGATCAACTTTTGTCCTTTTCCAGTTATCATTGCCCGCTCTTTCCAGATCTTCCCAAAGGTGTGCACTACACCAAAAGTGTACTTTGAGTCCGTGTAGATAGTGCCCACCTTGTTCTCTAGTCCCTGGAGAGCTCTACAGAGGGCATTCAATTCACAAGATTGTGCTGACCAATGACCGGGGAGGCGACCGGCTTCAATCACCACTCCTTCCTTCCCATCCACTACACTATACCCGCTATAGCGAGCGCCATCAATGCAACAGGAAGATCCATCAATAAACCACCTTTCACCCTCCTATAAAGGCTCATCGCTTAAATCCTCTCTAATTTTGGTCTGTAAATCTATTACCTGTAAACATACATGCTGTTCGTTTATAGTATTGTCAGAATTTGGAGAAACCAAGAAAGCTGCTGGATTGTGTTCTTTATTCGTAATCAGGGTCAAATCATCCCTATCCATTAGGATCGCTTCATATTTTAAAATTCTAGAGTCTGTGAGTCACCTTCCAGCATGTAGTAAGAGAATATTGCGGACTGTGTGAGGGGTGTGAACTATCATCGGGGCACCAAACATAATATTTTGTCCTTCCTCATCTAAAATAGCAGTGGCTGCGATGGCTTGCACACACTCTGGCCAACCACGACAAACAGGGTCTAAAACTTTTGACAGAAAAGCAAAAGTCTACAGCCTGCCCTCTCTTGTGTTAGTACTCCGGTGGCTACACCTCCTTTCGCATTGGTATATAGTTCAAATAGCTTATTTAGGTTGAGTAAAGGCAACATTGGGGCACTCATAAGGCGCTGTTTCACCAAGTTAAAATCTTTAATCTCTTCCTCTATCCAGACAACAGCTTCGCACCCTAGAATCGTGAGTTTATCATAGAGGAATGTGACCAGGCTAGAATAATTTTCAATCCAGATTCTACAGTATCCCACTAAACCAAGGAATTTCCTAAGTTCTTGGGCATTCTTGGGAGGTGGGATCTGTAGAATACCACGTATCCTCTCTGGACTTATTTTCCTAGTTCCCTGACTTACCAGATGACCTAAGTATTTAACTTCTGATTGAACAAATTGTAATTTGGATTCGCTCACCTTGAGACCCTTATTCTCCAGAAAATTCAAAAGTCCAACAGTATACTGTTTAGCTAATTCATATGTTTTTCCCGTAATTAACAAATCATCAACATATTGTATCAACTGACAATTCTCTCTCTGAGGAGCCTCATCTAGTATTTGTTCTAAGACCTGGCCGAATAAATTTGGTGATTCTGTAAAGCCCTAGGGAAGGACCGTCCACCGGTATTGATTCTTGCGTCCAGTAAAAGGATTTTCCCATTCAAAGGCAAACATGTCTCTGCTCTCTGTTGCTAACGGACAGGTCCAGAAACGATCTTTGAGGTCAATCACACTAAACCATTTACTATGTGGATCGATTTTACCCATTATTTTATGGGAATTAGGTACAACCGGGTGACGGGTGAGAATAATTTTGTTCAGCTCCCTCAAGTCCTGCACTAATCGATAGGTACCTTCTGGTTTTTGGACAGGTAAAATTGGGGTATGAAAAGGTGACATACAAGGTTCGAGTATACCATCTTTCACCAACTGGTCAATTACTGGCTGCAGCCACTTTGGGCCAGCCATAGGAATTGGGTACTGTTTTCGTGTAATTACTTGCTCAGGATCTTTTAAAGTAACTTGCACTCCTCAATTGCCTCTTTCTGCCCATACTCCAGGATTTATTAGTTCTCGATCTTCCTCACTTAATACATACAATTGAACCCCGATACCCGATTCCTGTGGTCTGGTGCCGATAGCCAATTGGTCCTGTAAATCTCGTCATAACAAACAAACTCCATCTTGGGGAACTAGTAAAATATCCTCTGTTATTATCTTTTCTCCCATTTGTATTTTTACATCCGTTAATACAGGGACCGTAAAATCTCTTCCTCCTACTCCCGAAATCATTACGGTCCCCTCTATCTTAACACCCTCGGGTGGTTGTAAAGTACTAGACCGGGCTGCCCCAGAATCTACTAAAAAGGTTATCTTGTCACTGTGGGGTCCTACGCTTAAATATACCAATGGTTCTCCATGCAGCCCCATGGTGTGTATTGACTGAGAACCGTGACCCCCCTATTCATAATCTGCTTCCATCAGGGCGTATGATCGTATCTCCCTGGCTCGCATTGGGCATTCTCTCTTAAAGTGTCCCTCCTTTTTACAATGGTAGCAAACTACTGTTCCTGTTTCCCAATTTCTACCTGGGTCTCCATGGGATCCCGGGAATGGTCGTCGACCCCAGAATTCTCCTCTACCCCTGCCTCTGCTCCAGTCTCTACTTCCCCACTCCTGGCACTCCTCCCAAAGTCCAGGAGCTGGCACACTGCCCCTACTCTTCCCTTTCTGTTCCTCCACGACTTCCTTGACTGCCTGCATCAAAATTTTAGCCTTTCCTTTCTGTTTATCCTCAGACCTCTGGACGTATGCTCTTTGTGCGATCTGTAGAAGCTGTGTTATTCCCTGCTCATGCCAATTCTCAGTCTTCTGCAATTTCCTTCTAATGTCTGGGGCTGAGTTTGTAACAAAGCCTGTCAATATCAATTGTTCACCCGCTGGGGATTCTACATCCAGACCCCCATATTGCTGTATGGCCGTGCGCAATCTATTCAGAAATGCAGAGGGGGTCTCCTCGGGACCTTGGGAACCACAAATGCTTTCTTAAAATTCTGTCCCTTTGGAACAGATTCCTTGATTCCTTTTATCTGATTAACCCTATATTCTTCCATTAATGTGCGACCATCATTAGTATTCTTATCCCAATTTGGTTTTGCCAGGGGGAATTTAAGTTCCCCAGGTACCACCTCTGGTCCCCCTTGGTGTTCCCTATCCCAGACTCTAATCCCTGCCTGGCGAATCATCCTACGTTCATTCAAAGTGAACAGAGCCCTAAAAATCGATGTTAACTCATCCCATGTATATATATTTGGTCCCAAAAATTGATCTAGTTGTTCGGCACATCCCTGAAGATCCTCTATCAGGGAGGTAATTTCTCTCTTAAAGTTACGCACCTCCATACTAGTCATGGGCACATTTACAAAACCGAGACCCCCTCCCACGGGAACTTCCCGTAGAAGTCTCATCCAGTTAATTTCTGGCTTATTATGTCTAGGTTCCTGCTCTCCGGGAAATGAATCAAAGGGTTCTGCACTTTCTTCCCGGAGGGTCTCACACTGTTCTGAGTCCCAGTCTCCTCCCACTCTTGTCAATAGAGGTGGTAATCTGGTACTTTGTGAACGGGTCATCATACCATCCCTACTTTCTTCTCCTTTCTTTAGCTGTGGGGGAGGAGGGGAAGGTGCAGAAGGGTAGAGCATAGGAGAGAGGGGAAAGATAGGAGCCGGTGTAGGAGGAGCATAAGATGGAGGAAGGGAATGTAACACATCCCATCCTTGTGTTTCAGGGACAAAAGGTTCCTCATCCTTCTTGTCCTTACATTCCTTTTCATTCAAAACCAGTTGATTCACCGATCCACTGAGCCAGCAGGCTGCATATTCCCTGCTCTCAATATTATCTCTTTGGTTTTGATAGAGCCAGATGTTCAGTGCCTGACACATCCAGTCATCCTCGGATCCGAACTTTGGCCAATATAACGTGCTCCCTTTTATCGGACTTTTAACCCATTCCAGGCAGTAATACCTGACCATGGTCAGTTTGTCTTTCCCGCGGGTTCTCCCCGCACCCCAATCAGATAGCATTAATCCTAATGGACTTTGCTTCGTTATCTGATCGTCACATCCTTCCCTAGGACTATCTTCCATGCTACTCACACCTCCCATACTAACAGGTAAGTAAAATTCCTCTTACCGGGATCCAGTAGCTATTCCTAGCGTGCCTCCGTAACGTCCTCCCGTTGTTTGTTCTCAATGCCTCTTCTCGGATATCACTCGCTTCATCCACTGACCAGTCAACCGCCGTCCGTGAGTCCAGCTGAATCAGCCGGGGTGCACCTACCCCCGTCGTCGGGCACTCTGTCAGTGGAGGGAGTGAGATCCTGGACAATCCCCCATTTGTGAGAAACAGAAGTACCTTCACAGAAATTGCTTGAGACAAAAATTGAGAACAAAGAACATTTATTGTACAACAGTGCAAAGTTGGGTGCTTCCCCTTACCATGGGAATACACACATATACTGGGGCTTACCCAACTTTTATACAGTTCATTTCAGTGTAGAGGTACCCTCCCCTTTACATTCTTCTGCCTCCTGGATGAGTTTGGCATTAGGCAATCCTGTCTGCCTACGTGCTGTTTCTGTAAACTTGGAGGACCAGGGTGTATCCTGTCGTGTCCCATCATGTCATTGTCCTTATTGTCCTTATTCACAATCCTGCCTTTGTTCTAATTCACACCTTCCCGACGACTCTCAGGGCTACAACCTTCTTTTTTGCAGAACTTGCTAATTCTGTCTAAGGCTAGAAGACCCTTACCTTATTCAGACTAACTCTACTTCCTACATTCTAATATCTATTCTTATCCTATTCATACTGATTTTATTCATTACACATATATCTATACTAATTTCCTCATCTTCATATTTTTATATCAGTTTTACTTATCTCTCACATTGATCCTCTATAAAATACTCTCAACATTGTTTATTAAAACGTATATATTGTGAATTGTTATATTTTTAGTGATTTTAGAGACAGCTTAACTATTACTGAATTTTAACTCAGGGGAAGGGAGATGTAATGGAGGATAAATATTGGGAAGAATTTGATAAAATTAGAGTAGGTTACATACATGCACACATTTTAAAACAGATCTTATTTAAACAAAAACTGAAGAATTCATATTCAGGAACATTGCAGGATCTTTGGAGACTTTTATGCACATTTCACAAGTAGGTGCTAATTGAAATGATGTCATGAAATGAATAGACCATTGTTTGGAATTGGAGACAGGCTGGATGGTTGGATATACAAGGCTTCTGACCTTTCTGCAAAGGACAACCCTGGGTTTTGTTTACCTAATACAACAGCTTGACCATTGGCGGGAGAGAGAGAGAGAGAGAGAGAGAGAGAGAGAGAGAGAAGACAAGACAAGTCAAACAAGCTCTCTCAGTTAGTGTGTGTAACACTGAAGACAGCTGAATCTTTGGCTTGGCTTCGCGGACTAAGATTTATGGAGGGGGTAAAAAGTCCACGTCAGCTGCAGGCTCGTTTGTGGCTGACAAGTCCGATGCGGGACAGGCAGACACGGTTGCAGCGGTTGCAGGGGAAAATTGGTTGGTTGGGGTTGGGTGTTGGGTTTTTCCTCCTTTGCCTTTTGTCAGTGAGGTGGGCTCTGCGGTCTTCTTCAAAGGAGGTTGCTGCCCGCCAAACTGTGAGGCGCCAAGATGCACGATTTGAGGTGTTATCAGCCCACTGGCGGTGGTCAATGTGGCAATGTGGCGGTGGTCAGAACCAGCCAGAAAGCTGGTTTGAAACAGAAAGCTCCAGAGTGGTGGATGGCTGGAAGTGCTATCTGTCTGATGTTTCTCTTGGAATAAGAAAAACAGAAAGGAACTCTGGTGGCCTGAAATAAAAAGATTGCCATCTGGAGAACCCTGATGGGGCAAGTTTCATCAGTGAGACATTGAGGTGACTAATGGTGGTACCTCAGTTGTGGAAATCCTGGAACAACAAATCTCTCACTGCAAACCCTACAAGAACCTTCATGAGTGGTAAACATTTACCTTTCAAGCACCTGGTGAACTTTATACATGTTAAATTTTGTGCACAGTATAAGAATTGCCTGCATCCAGAGAACTTGGAAGAAGGAGAAGTGAGATTGAACTGTGAACTAAAGAACTTAAATTTACACACACACCATACACGTGCACTTAGAATTAGAAGGGGGTTATTTTGGGTTAGTTAAGTATAGAGATAAGTTAAAGTTTGATTCTGTTTTCATGTTTAAAGTTGATTAAAATCAACTTTTGTTTAAATACTACTTGTCTTGGTAAATGTCTGTTGCTGCTGGGTTTTGGGGTCCTTTGGGCTCGTAAGAAATGTTAAAATTGACCCCGCATTCAGCACCTCATTCCACACTCTCACCACTCTCTGTGTGAAGAAGTTCTCCCTCGTTTCCCCAGTTCAGTTCCTGAAGTTTGGGCAGCAGCCTAGTAAATTTTCTCAGCACTCTTTTTATATAATTGATAACTTTTCCTGTAGTTGGTGACCTAAACTGCCCACAGTAAATTTGGCCTCACCAATGTCTTATACAATTTTACCATTACATTCCAACTCTTATACTCAATACTTTGATTTAGGCTAATAGGCCAAAATCTTTCTTTAAAACCTATCCATCTGTGAAGCCACTTCCAAGGAATTATGTATCTGTATTCCCAGATCCCTCTGTTCTACCACACTCTTCAGTGCCCTACCATTTACCTTGTATGTCCTTTCTGGGTTTGTCCTTCCAGAATGCAACACCTCACAGTTGACAGCATTCAGATCTGGTCACCTCATTACAGGAAGGATGTGGAAACTTTGGAGGGTGCAGAGGAGATGTACCAGGACTTGGGCTGGATTGGAGAACACGTCATGTAAAGCAAGATAGATCGAGTTAGGGCTTTTCTCTTTGGAGCGATGAAGGACAAGAAGTGACTTAGTAGAGCTATGTAAAATAATGAAGGGCTTAGATAGAGTGGTCACCCTGCACCTTTTTCCAACAGTATACCAAAGGACCAAATACCAGAGGACATCTGTTTAACATGAGAAAAGGTAAGATCAGGGAACAATTTTTGGAAGAGAATGGTGGGTGCCTGGATTGCATTGCTGGGGATGGTGGTGGAGGCTGGTCAGTACAATAGGGACATGGATATAAAAAAAAATGGAAGGTTATAGGCTGAGGTGAGGAAGGATTAGCCCAGTGGTTCTCAAACTTTTTCTTTCCATTCACATACCACCTTAAGTAATCCCTATGCCATCGGTGCTTTGTGATCAGTAAGGGATTGCTTAAGGTGGTATGTGAATGAGAAGAAAAAGTTTGAAAACTTCTGTTTTAATTGTCCCTAATTGACTCATTATGTGCACGCTCCAAAGGAAATGGGACAATGACAATTTTCCTCAAGCAAAATATTTCAGTAACAATCAAGTCGAGAGAAGTGATTCTCAACCTTCCCTTCCCACTCACATACCACCTTAACCAATCCCTTACTGATCACAGAGCACCAATGGCATAGGGATTACTTAAAGTTGTATGTGAGTGGAAAGAAAAAGGTTGAGAACCACTGAATTAGATTGTTTATTGCTATATAAAGTACACTATTTGACCTGCTGTATTTCTCCAGCATTGTGTGGAGTTAGCTTGTTGTGGAGTAGGTTTACATGTGTCATCACAACATCGTGGGTAAATCGACCTGTAGTTTACAAAAAATTTCATGAATGTTTCCTGCACTTTCCACCCATTGCTCTGTGACCAAAACTGCACACAATACTACAAGGACAGTCTCATCAATGACCTGCACAATTATAATACAGCATCCCTGCTCCAGGACTCAGTGGCCAATGAAAGCGCGTTGAATGTCGTCTTTGTTGCTGTCATGTCCCTGAACTCCCAGTTCTCTCTGTTCTACAACTCTCCAGGGCCCTACCATTCACTGTGCAAGTCTTGCCCTAGTTTAACCTCATAAAGTGCAACACCTCACACTTTTCCAAGTTAAAGTTCACCTGCCATTCCTTGGCCTCCTTCGCCAGTTGATCGAGATCATATGTGATCTTCACTGTCTGAGTCTGATGTCTGAGCAGCATAGGAGCAGTATTCGACTGATACATTCCAGGTTGCCTTTTCATTGTTGACTCTAGCCCTGTAAACCATTTTCCCTCTTCCTTCACTGCCTAGTTCTACCCAATTGATAGGGTTCCAGACCACACCACCCTCTGCTTCCTCACATCCCTCCACACTGTTTTTGCTGAAAATTCAGGGTAACCTCTGGCTTCCTGCTCTTCATCAAGCCATAGATCCTTTGTCAATGTCCTGCATGTTGTTTACAATTTTCCATTTACTGCATATTTTCTTTTAGTTAGAATATTCTCCTTCACAAATAATTCATCTGTGTACCAACCCATTCTGTCAGTCTATCAGTGACCCCTTTCAGTTTGTCACAATCTTTGTTTTCGACAACATTGTTTGATGCCAGTTACCAAGCTTGGAATTCCACGTAATGTGGAATTTGTATACAATCAGAAAAAAAAATACTCTTGCACACAGAGGAGCATTTGCGGAGTTGGCCGTCAGTGAGATGATGGTTCTACTCTTTCCTCGGCCTCAACTGCTCATGCGTACCACAGGCAGACTGTTACGAGTCCAGAGGACTGCAAAACCCAGCAGCAATAGATATGCACGACAAAGGGTTACTTAAACAAAAGTTCCTTTTAATTATCTTTGAACATGAAAACAGAATTAAACTTTAACTTATATCCATTGACTTACTTAACCTACTTAACCCCCCTCTAATTCTAAGCGCAGGTGTGTGTAATACGTATGTAAATTTCAGCAAAGTTCTTTGGTTCACAGTCCAATCTTACTGGTCGCAGGCAATTCTTGTACTGTGCACAGCGAAAACAGTATCCAATTCCTATGGCTGGCCGAAAGGGGCTGCAGCCAGTAATTGACCAGTTGGTGAAAGATGGTATACTCGAACCTTGTATGTCACCTTTTAATACCCAATTTTACCTGTCCAAAAACCAGACAGTACCTATCGATTAGTGCAGGACTTGAGGGAGCTGAACAAAATTATTCTCACCCGTCAACCGGTTGTACCTAATCCCTATACAATAATGGGTAAAATCGATCCCCATAGTAAATGGTTTAGTGTGATTGACCTCAAAGATGCTTTCTGGACCTGTCCGTTAGTAACAGAGAGAAGAAACATGTTTGCCTTTGAATGGGAAAATCCTTTTACTGGACGCAAGAATCAATATCGGTGGATGGTCCTTCCCCAGGGCTTTACAGAATCACCAAATTTATTCGGTCAGGTCTTAGAACAAATACTAGATGAGGCTCCTCGGAGAGAGAATTGTCAGTTGATACAATATGTTGATGATTTGTTAATTACGGGAAAAACATATGAATTAGCTAAACAGTATACTGTTGAACTTTTGAATTTTCTGGAGAATGAGGGTCTCAGGATGGGCAAATCCAAATTACAATTTGTTCAATCAGAAGTTAAATACTTAGGTCATCTGGTAAGTCAGGGAACTAGGAAAATAAGTCCATTGAGGATATGTGGTATTCTACAGATCCCCCCCTCCCACGAATGCCCAAGAACTTAGGAAATTCCTTGGTTTAGTGGGATACTGCAGAATCTGGATTGAAAATCATTCTAGCCTGGTCAGATTTCTCTATGATAAACTCACGATTCTAGGGGACGAAGCTGTTGTCTGGACAGAGGAAGAGATTAAAGATTTTAACTTGGTGAAACAGTGCCTTATTAGTGCCCCAGTGTTGGCTTTACCCAACCTAAATAAGCCATTTGACCTATATACCAATGCGAAAGGAGGTGTAGCCACCGGAGTACTAGCACAAGAGAGGGCCGGCTGTAGACAGCCAGTTCCTTTTCTGTGAAAAGTTTTAGACCCTGTTTGTCGTGGTTGGCCAGAATATGTGCAAACCATCGCAGCCAATGCTATTTTAGATGAGGAAGGACGAAAAATTATGTTTGGTGCCCCGATAATAGTTCACACCCCTCACACAGTCCGCAATATTCTCTTACGACGTGCTGGAGGGTGACTCACAGACTCTAAAATTTTAAAATATGAAGCGATCCTAATGGATAGGGATGATTTGACCCTGATTACGAATAAAAAACACAATCCAGCAGCTTTCTTGGTTTCTCCAAATTCTGACAATACCATAAATGAGTTAGAGCATGTATGTTTAGAGGTAATAGATTTACAGAGCAAAATTAGAGAGGATTTAAGTGATGAGCCTTTACAGGAGGGTGAAAGGTGGTTTATTGATGGATCTTCTCGTTGCATTGATGGCACTCACTATAGCGGGTATAGTGTAGTGGATGGGAAAGAAGGAGTGGTGATTGAAGCTGGTCACCTTCCCAGACATTGGTTAGCACAATCTTGTGAATTGTATGCCCTCTGTAGAGCTCTCCAGGGTCTAGAGAACAGGGTGGGCATGATCTACACAGACTCAGAGTATGCTTTTGATGTAGTGCACAACTTTGGGGAGATCTGGAAAGAGCGGGGAATGATAACTGGAAAAGGACAAAAGTTGATCCATGAAAACTTAATTGTCCAATCTCTAGATGCTCTTACATTACCTGAGGAAATAGCTGTAGTTCATGTACGGAGCCATCAAAGTGGTGACAGTCCTGAAGCACAGGGGAACAGACAGGCAGATGCAGCTGCCAAACAGGCTGCGCTCACAGAGAAAATAGACATGCAGCTGTTACTGCCCACCCCTGGAGTATCCTATTCATTCTATTAAACCTGGTGATTGGGTATATGTAAAAGCATGGCAAGATCACCAACTAAAACCTGTCTGGGATGGCCCCTATTGTGTACTTTTGATTACAGACACTGCAGTGCGAACGAAAGAAAAGGGGTGGACTCAAATACAACAAATTAAACAAGCTGCTGATCCACGGACTAAAGACATTGATAATCTACCCTCCACTGGGCGTGCTGTCCTTCATCCTTCTCATCTGAAAGTTACACTACGCCGGGAAAAAGTGCTGTAATGTTGTTTTTACCATTTACTGTATTGTTTACTTCTTGGTTCCCCGTTTTTGGGACATCCCTAAATTACTCACGATGTATTAAGTCCTCCTGGAATAGGGGCAGCAGAGGTGACCATTATTTACTTTTAGAATGTAGACAGGGCATAGATATAAAGTATAGTCATAGTGGGGTATGGGTTAATATTGGATCCCAACATGGACCAGGGGAACAGAACGGCTCTAGAGGAATAGATTTGAGTTGTATTTTGGCCTCTACAGGTATTAAAGAGAGGAGTTTTAAAGGGATAGCACAAAGGAGATGGTGGGACAAAGACAGACAGAATGGTACTCAGGATTGTACATGTTGCAGAGATGGAGTTGATACTTATGCTAATGTTCGCAGACAAGCTGCAACTCACAGGTTAAGTGACAAGAAACACCCCTCCCCAACTTGGTCTCCTGTAAAGCATCCTTTGGGTCACACAGACATTTGGAATGTTAAAAAAATAACCACGACTGTAAGGGGAGTTCCAGCTGTAAACGAAGTAAGCTGCTCCAGAATACTAAAGCTGCTTGGCATTTAAATCGTTTTATCAGACTCCAGGCAGCCTTGGAGATCATCACCGAACAGATAGCAATGGCCCTGAATTTAGGGGCTGAAGAAAAATGACAGATACGAGCGACAGTTCAACAAAACCGCCTGGCTCTCGATTACTCGTTGGCTGCTGAAGGCAGCGTTTGTGAAAGACTGGTTAAGGACAATGCTCACAACGGTCAGGCGGTTAAAGACACTTCTTCAGGAGTTCGAAAATCTTCCCATGCCCAGGTTCAGACGGGGCAACCTTGGTCCGGTGTGGGATGAACTAGACTTTTTATTGGTAACTGGAGTCTGATACCCATAGCCATTATAGCAGCTGGACTCGCTATTCTGGCCATTATGGTGCTCCCCTGCCTAAAGACTTGTGTGTAGTGTTTAATTGAACGGGCCCTTCGGCAGGTTACTACAACCCAAATGATGTATGCTTCCCAAACTCGCAGTTCGTTTACTCACTCGCTGGGAAAGGGACCAAGCTTAACAGAACACTACCGAATGGAGATTTACTAAGCATAGCTAAAGAAAAAGGGTGGATTGTAAGGGATACTGGAATGTGAGGAGTCAAGCAAGTACTAATTAAAAATGAAGTATTCTGGGTTAACTTAAGGTGAAGGGATGCTGGAATGTGAGGAGTCAAGCAAGTGCTCATTAGAAATGAAGTATCTTCTTTTCTTTGGCTTGGCTTCGCGGACGAAGATTTATGGAGGGGGTAAAAGTCCACGTCAGCTGCAGGCTCGTTTGTGGCTGTGAGAAACAGAATTACCTTCACAGAATTTGCTCGAGACAAAAATTGAGAACAAAGAACTTTATTATACTATTACAACAATGCAAAGTTGGGTGCTTCCCCTTACCCTGGGAATACACACAGATACTGAGGCTGACCCAACTTTTATACATTTCATTTCAGTACAGAGATACCTTCCCCCCAACATTCTTCTGCCTCCTGGATTGGTTTAGCATTAGGTAATTCTGCCCACGTGGATTCTAACTTCTTATCAGTTTATGTGTCTTCCTGCAAACTTGTTAGCCAGAGAAGTATCATGTCTTTGTTCTTCACTCATTAATCAATCCCTAAGACTTGCTAAAGCTATCTTCTTGTTATCCTGTTTTGAAGATCCTTAGTTTATTACACTTATACAACCCTTCCTCTCATTCCAGCATCCCTTCACCCTGATTTAACCCATAATACTTCATCTCTAATGAGCACTTGCTTGACTCCTAACATTCCAGTATCCCTTCACCTTAAAAGACCCCAACAATGAAGACGCTGTTTACATCCGGTACCGCACGGATGGCAGTCTCTTCAATCTGAGGCGCCTGCAAGCTCACACCAAGACACAAGAGAAACTTGTCCGTGAACTACTCTTTGCAGATGATGCCGCTTTAGTTGCCCATTCAGAGCCAGCTCTTCAGCGCTTGACGTCCTGCTTTGCGGAAACTGCCAAAATGTTTGGCCTGGAAGTCAGCCTGAAGAAAACTGAGGTCCTCCATCAGCCAGCTCCCCACCATGACTACCAGCCCCCCCACATCTCCATCGGGCACACAAAACTCAAAACGGTCAACCAGTTTACCTATCTCGGCTGCACCATTTCATCAGATGCAAGGATCGACAATGAGATAGACAACAGACTCGCCAAGGCAAATAGCGCCTTTGGAAGACTACACAATAGAGTCTGGAAAAACAACCAACTGAAAAACCTCACAAAGATAAGCGTATACAGAGCAGTTGTCATACCCACACTCCTGTTCGGCTCCGAATCATGGGTCCTCTACCGGCACCACCTACGGCTCCTAGAACGCTTCCACCAGCGTTGTCTCCGCTCCATCCTCAACATCCATTGGAGCGCTCACACCCCTAACGTCGAGGTACTCGAGATGGCAGAGGTCGACAGCATCGAGTCCACGCTGCTGAAGATCCAGCTGCGCTGGATGGGTCACGTCTCCAGAATGGAGGACCATCGCCTTCCCAAGATCGTATTATATGGCGAGCTCTCCACTGGCCACCGTGACAGAGGTGCACCAAAGAAAAGGTACAAGGATTGCCTAAAGAAATCTCTTGGTGCCTGCCACATTGACCACCGCCAGTGGGCTGATAACGCCTCAAACCGTGCATCTTGGCGCCTCACAGTTTGGCGGGCAGCAGCCTCCTTTGAAGAAGACCGCAGAGCCCACCTCACTGACAAAAGGCAAAGGAGGAAAAACCCAACACCCAACCCCAACCAACCAATTTTCCCTTGCAACCGCTGCAATCGTGTCTGCCTGTCCCGCATCGGACTGGTCAGCCACAAACGAGCCTGCAGCTGACGTGGACTTTTTTACCCCCTCCATAAATCTTCGTCCGCGAAGCCAAGCCAAAGAAAAAAAAAAATACTTTATTCTTAATTGGCACTTGCTTCCAGTATCTCTGGACTCCTAACATTCCAGTATCCCTCACAATCCACCCTTTTTCTTTAGCTACGCTTAGTAAATCCCCATTCGGTAGTGTTCTGTTAAGCTTGGTCCTTTTCCCAGCATGTGAGTAAACGAACTGCGGCCTCAGCATCATCAGACGGAGTTTGGGAAGCATACATCATTTGGGTTGTAGTGACCTGCCGAAGGGCCCGTTGGATTAAACACTGCACACAAGTCTTTAGGCAGGGGAGCACCATAATGGCCAGAATAGTGAGTCCAGCTGCTATAAGGGCTATGGATATCAGACTCCAGTTACCAATAAAAAGTCTAGTTCATCCCACACCGGACCAAGGTTGCCCCTTCTGAACCTGGGCATGGGAAGATTTTCGAAGTCTGAAGAAGTGTCTTTAACCGCCTGACTGTTGTGAGCATTGTCCTTAACCAGTCTTTCACAAATGCTGCCTTCAGCATCCAACGAGTAATCGAGAGCCAGGCGGTTTTGTTGAACTGTGGCTCGTATCTGTCGTTTTTCTTCAGCCCCTAAACTCAGGGCCATTGCTATCTGTTCGCTGATGATCTCCAAGGCTGCCTGGAGTCTGATTGAACGATTTAAATGCCAAGCAGCTTTAGTATTCTGGAGCAGCTTACTTCATTTACAGCTGGAACTCCCCTTACAGTGGTGGTTTTTTTAACATTCCGAATGTCTGTGTGACCCAAAGGATGCTTTACAGGAGACCAAGTTGGGGAGGGGTGTTTCTCGTCACTTAACCTGTGAGTTGCAGCTTGTCTGCGAACATTAGCATAAGTATCACTGAGCCTGTGAGTTGCAGCCTGTCTGTGAACATTAGCATATGTATTAACTCTATCTCTGCCACATGTACAATCCTGACTACCATTCTGTCTGTCTTTGTCCCACCATCTCCTTTGTGCTATCCCTTTAAAACTCCTCTCTTTAATACCTGTAGAGTCCAAAATACAAATCAAATCTACTCCTCTACAGCCGTTCTGTTCCCCTGGTCCATGTTGGGATCCTATATTATTAACCCATACCCCACTATGACTATACTTTATATCTGTGCCCTGTCTACATTCTAAAGGTAAATAAATGTCACCTCTGCTGCCCCTATTCCAGGAGGACTTAATACATCGTGAGTAATTTAGGGATGTCCCAAAAACGGGGAACCAACAAGTAAACAATACAGTAAATGGTAAAAACAACATTACAGCACTTTTTCCCGGTGTAGTGTAACTTTCAGATGAGAAGGAAAAAGGACAGCACGCCCGGTGGAGGGTAGATTATCAATGTCTTTAGTCCATGGATCAGCAGCTTGTTTAATTCGTTGTATTTGAGTCCACCCCTTTTCTTTCGTTCACAATGCAGTGTCTGTAATCAAAAGTACACAATAGGGGCCATCCCAGACAGGTTTTAGTTGGTGATCTTGCCATGCTTTTACATATACCCAATCACCAGGTTTAATAGAATGAATAGGATACTCCAGGGGTGGGCAGTAACAGGTGCATGTCTATTATCTCCGTGAGCGCAGGCCTGTTTGGCAGCTGCATCTGCCTGTCTGTTCCCCTGTGCTTCAGGACTGTCACCACTTTGATGGCTCCGTACATGAATTACAGCTATTTCCTCAGGTAATGTAAGAGCATCTAGAGATTGGACAATTAAGTTTTCATGGATCAACTTTTGTCCTTTTCCAGTTATCATTCCCCGCTCTTTCCAGATCTCCCCAAGTGTGTGCACTACACCAAAAGCATACTCTGAGTCTGTGTAGATCGTGCCCACCTTGTTCTCTAGACCCTGGAGAGCTCTACAGAGGGCATACAATTTACAAGATTGTGCTAACCAATTACCGGGAAGGTGACCGGCTTCAATCACCACTCCTTTCCCATCCACTACACTATACCCGCTATAGCGAGTGCCATCAATGCAACGAGAAGATCCATCAATAAACTACCTTTCACCCTCCTGTAAAGGCTCATCACTTAAATCCTCTCTAATTTTGCTCTGTAAATCTATTACCTCTAAACATACATGCTCTAACTCATTTATGGTATTGTCAGAATTTGGAGAAACCAAGAAAGCTGCTGGATTGTGTTCTTTATTCGTAATCAGGGTCAAATCATCCCTATCCATTAGGATCGCTTCATATTTTAAAATTCTAGAGTCTGTGAGTCACCTTCCAGCATGTAGTAAGAGAATATTGCGGACTGTGTGAGGGGTGTGAACTATCATCGGGGCACCAAACATAATATTTTGTCCTTCCTCATCTAAAATAGCAGTGGCTGCGATGGCTTGCACACACTCTTGCCAACCACGACAAACAGGGTCTAAAACTTTTGACAGAAAAGCAACTGGCTGTCTACAGCCTGCCCTCTCTTGTGTTAGTACTCCGGTGGCTACACCGGAGTATATAGGTCAAATGGCTTATTTAGGTTGGGTAAAGCCAACACTGGGGCACTAATAAGGCACTGTTTCACCAAGTTAAAATCTTTAATCTCTTCCTCTGTCCAGACAACAGCTTCGTCCCCTAGAATCGTGAGTTTATCATAGAGAAATCTAACCAGACTAGAATAATTTTCAATCCAGATTCTAAACCAAGGAATTTCCTAAGTTCTTGGGCATTCTGGGGGGGGATCTGTAATATACCACATATCCTCTCTGGACTTATTTTCCTAGTTCCCTGACTTACCAGATGACCTAAGTATTTAACATCTGATTGAACAATTTGTAATTTGGATTCGCTCACCTTGAGACCCTTATTCTCCAGAAAATTCAAAAGTCCAACAGTATACTGTTTAGCTTATTCATATGTTTTTCCCGTAATTAACAAATCATCAACATATTGTATCAACTGACAATTCTCTCTCCGAGGAGCCTCATCTAGTATTTGTTCTAAGACCTGACCGAATAAATTTGGTGATTCTGTAAAGCCCTGGGGAAGGACCGTCCACCGATATTGATTCTTGCGTCCAGTATAAGGATTTTCCCATTCAAAGGCAAACATGTCTCTGCTCTCTGTTGCTAACGGACAGGTCCAGAAAGCATCTTTGAGGTCAATCACACTAAACCATTTACTATGGGGATCGAATTTACCCATTATTGTATAGGGATTAGGTACAGCCGGGTGACGGGTGAGAATAATTTTGTTCAGCTCCCTCAAGTCCTGCACTAATCGATAGGTACCGTCTGGTTTTTGGACAGGTAAAATTGGAGTATTAAAAGGTGACATACAAGGTTCGAGTATACCATCTTTCACCAACTGGTCAATTACTGGCTGCAGCCCCTTTCGGCCAGCCATAGGAATTGGATACTGTTTTCGTCTAATTACTTGTTCAGAATCTTTTAAAGTAACTTGCAGGGGAGGAACATCTAACCCTCCTCTATTTCCTTTTTTTTCCGCCCATACTCTAGGATTTATTATTTTCTGATCCTCCTCTATCAGCACATAAAATTGAACCCCGATACCTGATCCCTGTGGTCTGGTACCAATAGCCAATTGGTCCTGTAAATCACGTCCCATCAAGCAAACCCCAGCTTGGGGAACTAGTAAAATATCCTCTGTTATTATCTTTTCTCCCATTTGCATTCTTACATCTCTTAATACAGGGACTGTAAAGTCTCTTCCTCCTACTCCCGAAATCATCACTGTCCCCTCTATCTTAACACCCTCGGGTGGTTGTAAAATACTAGACCGGGCAGCCCCAGAATCTACTAAAAAAAGGTCATCTTGTGACTGTGGAGTTCTATGCTTAAATATACCAATGGTTCTCCGTGCAGCCCCACGGTGTGTATTGACTGAGAACCGTGACCCCCCCCTATTCATAATCTGCTTCCATCTGTCTGACTCTGGCTTTACCCTACCCTTAAGTTATTCTATGTGTCGTCTGAGTCCAGCATGTTCGTTAAATGAAGTGATAGGAGAATCAGTTTATTTCACAGCATAAGAATAAAGTTTAACAGAGCTCTGGTTCAGTCATTAGTTCATAGGTCACCTGCACAGTGAGCTATTCCCCAAGACTGACCTCCACTGACCGGTCTCTACAGTTTATATAGATCAACCTTATACAGAACAAAAGTTGGCTTCCTTTGCTAGATTTCTTGCATAAGATTTATCACAAGTAATTTCCTGCTCTGCAGTTATCTGGGGTGTAGAGCTCCCATCTTTTTTTAATCCTCAAGGTCAGAATATCCTGTTGTTTTGATCAGAAATCAATTCATACCCCAGATATTTCTAATTATTTCTTTGTTCTCATCTGGCCATATTTTTCTGTTCTACTAAACACCTCCTTCTGTCTTAGCTTCTTACTGATTCCATTCTCTTTGTTTCTGACAGTCTCTGTCAGGATTCTTTTTGTTTATGCTAATCAACACCTCCTTTTGCCTTAACCTTCCTACTAAATTGTTTCATACATATTCTCTCTTTTGTATCTTGGGAGCAGGCAATTCTAAACCTACTGTAATCAGCCAACTTTGCTACTTACTGTGGCTGCCCCTTACTTACATTACTCTTTCCCTTCACCATGAGGTAAATATTAAATTGTTACATAGTACTGAAATCATGTATACAAACTGAATAGTACATAAGCATATATTCTACATATTTTCTATGATTAATTAAATCTTATATTCCAACACATCACTGCGTAAGGTCGCGTCTCCCTGGCTTGCATTGGGCATTCTCTCTTAAAATAACGCACCTCCGGACTAGTCAGGGGCACATTTACAAAACCGAGACCCCCCTCCCATGGGAACTTCCCGTAAAGGTCTCATCCAGTTAGTTTCTGGCTTATCCTCTCCTTTATAATGTCTAGGTTCCTGCTCTCTGGGAAATGAATCAAAGGGTTCTGCCCTTTCTTCCCTGAGGGTCTCACACTGCTCTCAATTAAAGTCGCCTCTCTCTCTTGTCAATAGAGGTGGTAATCGAGTACTTTGTGAAGGGTCATCATACCACCCCTACTTTCTTCTCCTTTCTTTAGCTGTGGGAGAGGAGGGGAAGGTGCAGAAGGATAGAGCATAGGAGGGGGGTGGGGGGTGGGGGGAAGATAGGAGCCGGCATTGCAGGAGCATAAGGTGGAGGAAGGGAATGTAACACATCCATCCTTGTGTTTCAGGGACAAAAGGTTCTTTATCTTTCTTGCATTCCTTTTCATTCAAAACCAGTTGATCAAACGATCCCCTGAGCCAGCAGGCTGCATATTCTCTGCTCTCAATATTATCTCTTTGATTTTGATAGAGCCAGATGTTCAGTGCCTGACACATCCAGTCATCCTCGGATCTGAGCTTTGGCCAATATACCGAATTCCCTTTTATCGGGTTTTTTAACCCATTCCAGACAGCATTACCTGACCATGGTCTGTTTGTCTTTCCCACGGGTTTTCCCCGCACCCCAATCAGATAGCATTAATCCTAACGGACTTTGCGTAGTTATCTGATTGTCCTGTCCTTCCTTAGGACTATTTCCCTTGCTACTCACACCTCCCATACTAACAGGTAAGTAAAATTTATCTTACGGGATCCAGTAGCTATTCCTAGCGCGCTTCCTTAACGTCCTCCCGTCGTTTGTTCTCAATGCCTCTTCTCGGATATCACTCGCTTCGTCCACTGACCAGTCACCCGCCATCCGTGAGTCCAGCTGAATCAGCCGGGGTGCACCTACCCTCGTCGTCGGGCACTCTGTCAGTGGAGGGAGTGGGATCCCGGACGAGTCCCCATTTGTGAGAAACAGAATTACCTTCACAGAATTTGCTCGAGACAAAAATTGAGAACAAAGAACTTTATTATACTATTACAACAATGCAAAGTTCGGTGCTTCCCCTTACCCTGGGAATACACACAGATACTGAGGCTGACCCAACTTTTATACATTTCATTTCAGTACAGAGATACCTTCCCCCCAACATTCTTCTGCCTCCTGGATTGGTTTAGCATTAGGTAATTCTGCCCACGTGGATTCTAACTTCTTATCAGTTTATGTGTCTTCCTGCAAACTTGTTAGCCAGAGAAGTATCATGTCTTTGTTCTTCACTCATTAATCAATCCCTAAGACTTGCTAAAGCTATCTTCTTGTTATCCTGTTTTGAAGATCCTTAGTTTATTACACTTTTACAACCCTTCCTCTCATTCCAGCATCCCTTCACCCTGATTTAACCCATAATACTTCATCTCTAATGAGCACTTGCTTGACTCCTAACATTCCAGTATCCCTTCACCTTAAGTTAACCCATAATACTTTATTCTTAATTGGCACTTGCTTCCAGTATCTCTGGACTCCTAACATTCCAGTATCCCTCACGTGGCTGACAAGTCCGATGCGGGTCAGGCAGACACGGTTGCAGCGGCTGCAGGGGAAAATTGGTTGGTTGGGGTTGGGTGTTGGGTTTTCCTCCTTTGCCTTTTGTCAGTGAGGAATGTGAGGAGTCAAGCAAGTGCTCATTAGAAATGAAGTATTATGGGTTAAATCAGGGTGAAGGGATGCTGGAATGGGAGGAAGGGTTATAAAAGTATAATAAAATGTTAGGGGGAAGGTATCTCTGTACTGAAATGAAATGTATAAAAGTTGGGTCAGCCTCAGTATCTGTGTGTATTCCCAGGGTAAGGGGAAGCACCCAACTTTGCATTGTTGTAATAGTATAATAAAAGTTCTTTGTTCTTAATTTTTGTCTCGAGCAAATTCTGTGAAGGTACTTCTGTTTCTCACATGGTCACCACAGAGTTCCTTTTTGTTATCCTATTCCAAAGGAAACACCAGACAACCAGTCCTCTCCTTTGACCAGGCAGGGCTTGTCCCTCTGGAACCAAAGTCTCTATCTCTCCCCTCTCTCACTCCTTCCCACGTTGAGAGCAAAGCTGTTCTGCCCCTGCCTGCAAAGATCACATGCTCTTCCAGACAGCAAACTGTTTTTCAGACAAACTGCCACTGTATGTTAGCTACTTTGTTGCCTTTTGCAAAATAGCAGATCATCATTGAAGTCTGTGAGCACTCTGCAAAACTCCTGCAAAAATTCTGTGTTTTAAATTGTTTGTGTGTGACCTGCTCTAACAAATCTTTCCCAATTTATCTCCCAAACACCTCTGTCACAGGACGGAGCAAGAGCCAACTGTTGATTACTGGCAGTGCCCAACCTTCCTTCAAACCATTTCCTGTCAAGGTCCCAATGTTGACAACTGTCATTCCATTTTGTTGCAGGTTTTACGATGCATCACTTGTCATTCCTAGTCCTTGGAAAACTTACCAGTCTCAGTGGGGTCGATTCAGTGACTAGCTGAATGGCCAGATCACTGCTCCTCAGTGGCTCACTCATTGACTTTCTCTCTCACTTTACCCACTTTCCTGCTCTTGCTTTTTCCTTCTCCCTCCAGACACTCATGGTTGTTCCTATCTACCTCTCCAGTTTTTGTCATCCCTACTTCCCTGCTCATTTTCCCACTCACTTCCTTAAGTTTCTGATTGCCCACTGCTCGCTTGCCTTCTGCTGGACCTTCCTTAGAAGAGGTTGGAAAGTGACAGAAAGGAGCTAGTATTTTCACACTGGACCTGATGAACAAATGTTGCTGTCAGATTGCTGAATTCCCCGAGCTTGTCACAGTGGATCTAGGATCCAAACAAGCTTCACTTGGAGCTTTCATTTGAATTAATTTGAATGTTGCTCAGTCAATTCAAAGAGAATTCCTTCCAGTCACAGTACACCACTGATCCCCTGTCTCAGACCAGCTTTCCTCCAAACAAAACCTTTCAGTGCCGTCAGTGCCTTCCTAACCATTGGTCGGCACTCTGAGCATTTCATGCATCTTGTCTTGAGTTGTTACATAATTTAACTTAAAATCAAGTTAAAACATGATTTGAACAAGAAAATTTGTAGAGGCTGGGATCAAGCACAGTACATCAAGGTTCTGGAGAATCTCAACAGGTCACGCAGCATCCAGAGGAAGTGAAAGGATACGATGGTGTGTGGAATTAAAATGGCAGGCCACTGGGAGGTGCTTGGTGTGGCACTGAACAGAGCAAAGGCACTCGATAAAACAATCTCCCAGTTGCCTCATCCTGCTTCTTGGGTTCAGATGGTCCAGCTTTCTAGCCCTTGAGCTCACAAAGAAGCGATCAATCTTCACTTGGTAATTTTCTATGCATCTGAAGGTATCTTGTTGCTTTATTGAGCATAGAACATCAAATCTTTGGACAGGCTTTTCAGCCTGCAATGTTGTGCCAATCTATGGAAACCGACTCCACAATATCTAATCCTTCCCTATCTCAGACCTGTAACCTTTTTTTACTATGTGCCTATCCATTGATTGTCTCAAAATTACCAACCTCCAGCACCAGCCCCTGGTAAAGCATTCCAGGCACCCACCACACTCAGTGTTTTATGGTGACAGACCTGTCCCCACTATTCCCTCTGAAATCTCCCCTAAACTTTCCTCCCCTCATCTTAAAACTCCACTATTTACTATTGTCACCTCAGGGAAAGAATACTGGCTGTCCACCCTATCTAAGCCTCTCATCAACTTATCCTTCGTCCCGCCAAAAAGAAAATCCCTTTCTCAACTGGATTTGTCCCCATTAACGTGTGGTTTCTAATTTGCAGCTGAGCATGTTAAAGGAACTGCACCAAGATGAATTGGGTCGAATATCTGAAGACCTGGAAGATGAGGTGGGGGTGCGCACCAGCATGGACAAAAAACTTGCAGAACTGCGAGCTGAGGTAAGGAATTCTTGGCCCACTATCTCGAGTGCTCGGCTCATCCTGGGAATGATGACAATGTCAGTGAGTGCAGACACCAGTACAGAGCCAGATCACACTGCTCACAGGCTGCTCCATCACCCTGATAAAGGATCAGGTGCTAGAGTTACTTCTAACAAGGCATGGATACTTTGTGAAGGGAGGGCTCCATCTTGTGGCTTCAGATTGACCTGGAAATTCTTTACAAGTAAAGTCAAGATGGAAGGTAATGGCAGGGATAGTGTTTAAGATTGTCTGACATATTGCTCCAAGAGTCCTCACTAGTACAGTATGCCAATGTTTTACAGTGCCAGACCTGTCCCCACCAGTAATGTACCCCAGTGTTAAACTGTGACAAACGAACCCAACCAGTACTATACACCAGTGTTATACAGTGCCAAACCTGTCCCCACCTGTACTGTATCCTAGTGTTATCCCAGTGTCATCCCCAACAATATGGTGCTCAACAATACCTGTACTCAGAGGTACTGTCTACCAGTATTATACAGTGTCAGATCTGTCACCACCCATACTGTACCCCAATGTTATTACAGCACTTCTTCTCAATGTTATACAGTGGAAGACATGTCCCCACCAATACTGTATCCAGGTCTTATACAATGACATACATGTTCCAAACAATACTGCACACCAGAGTTATGCTGTGACAGACCTATCACCAACAGTACTCTGCACCAGTGCTATCTCCCACCTGTACACTTCCTCATAGCCATTTGTGATTCTGCCGACAACTGTGATGTCATCGGCAAACTTGTACCTAACAATGGAATTGTGCCTGGCCACACAGTCATGGGTGTATAACGAGTAGAGCAGTGGGCTAAGCATGTATCATTGGGGTGCACCTGTGTTGATAATCTGAGGTGGAGATGTTTCCAATTTGTCTTTCAATGAAAAAGTCAAGGATCCAGTTGCAGAGATGGGTGCAGAGGCCTAGAGTTTGCAGCTTCTTGACCAGGACTGAGGGAATAGTGGTATTGAACGCCGAGCTGTAGTTGATGAAGATCAACCGTATGTATGAATTGCTGTTTTCAAGGTGATCTAGAGCTGAGTGGAGAACTAACAATATTGCATCTGCTGGGGAGAGATTGTGACAATATGTGAATTGCAGTGGGTCCAGATCTTTGATCAAAGCATTTCATCACAGTAGAAGTTATTGCTACTGGACAATAGTCATTGAGGCACCTCACTCTGCTCTTCTTGGGCACCGACCGGGATGATTGATGCCCTTTCGAAGCATGGGGGAGAATGTCTGTCTGCAGCAATGTCCGTGAACACTCCGGTTAGTTGTTTGGAACAGATTTTCAGTTACCTGACGTTGCCCTTAGAGACAGTTATCACAGGGTCTCATCCTTTTCAGGAATTCTAGTAGGTACGGTTTAGTTCTTCTCAAAGCAGGCATAGAAGGTGTTCAGCTCATCGCTGTACATGCCTGGCAAAATTTCTGGCCTGCAACTATGTTCCTTGATGATGAAGATGACAATAGTGATTTTGAAGGATTCCGTGTGTCGGGAGAAAAATAAATCTTGTCCAATATATTTTCGTAACAATTACAGCACAGAAACAGGCGAATTTGGCCCTTCTAGTCCATGCCGAACACCTTCTCCCACCTCGTCCCATTGATCCGCACCCAGCCCATAACCTTCCATATCTCTCTCGTCCATATACCTATCTAATTTTTACATAAATATTAAAATTTAGCCTTCATCTACCACTTTGGCTGGAAGCTCATTCCACACTCCCACCACCCTCCGAGTGCAGAAATTCCCATTTGTATTTCCCCTATATTTTTCCCCTTCAATCTCAATTCATGTCCTCTTGTTTAAATCTCCCCTACTCTCAATGGAAAAAAAGCATGTCCACATTTGCTCTATTTGTCCCTTCAAAATTTTAAATACCTCTATCAAATCACCCCTCAATCTTTTACACGCCAGGGAAGAATGTTGCCTGGGTTTCAGAGTTTGAAGTTAAACAGGCTGGGACATTATTCTCTGCTCTCTCTCTATTTTGTTGATATCTTTCCTATAATTCGTCGACAAAACTGCACACAATATTCCAAATTTGGCCTCACCAATGCCTTGTACACTTCCACATGACATCCCAACTCCTGTATTCAATACTCTGATTTATAAAGGCCAACATACCAAAAGCTTTCTTCAGCACTCTGTCTACATGTGACTCCACTTTTGGGAATTATGTACCAGAATTCCTAAATTCCTTTGTTCTACTGCACTCCTCAATTATCTACCATTTGATGTGCACAACCTTTGCTGATTAGTCCTACCAACATGTTGCACCTCACACTTCTCAGTATTAAACTGCATCTGCCATCTCTCAGCCCACTCTTCTAACTGGCCTATATCCCACTGCGAGCTTTGAAAACCTTCCTCACTGTCCACAACACCACCTGGCCTCCAATTTGACAAATAATTTTCCACCACTACTCTCTGCATCTCCCATCCAATCCATTGTTGAATCCATCTCACTACTTCAACATTAATACCTAATTGAACCTTCCTAACTAACCTTTTATGTGGAACCTTGTCAAAGGCCTTACAACCATGTCCATATAGACAACATCCACAGCCTTCCCTTCATCAACCTTCTTAGTGACCTCCTTGAAAATTTCTATCAGATTTGTTAAACATGACCTACCACATAAAAAACCGTGTCGCCGTCTATACAAGTAATTGTATATTCCACCTCTAAGAACACTCTCCATTAATTTACCCACCACTGATGTTAGACACATAGGCCTACTGGTTTACTTTTAGACCTTTTTTTATACAGTGGAACAACATAAGCTACCCTCCAGTCCTCCGGAACCTCCCACGTGGCTAATGACATTTTAAATATTTCTGTCAGAGCCCCTGCTATTTCTGCACTAACCTCCCTCAAGGTCCTAGGGAATATCTTGTCAGGACCCAGAAATTTATCTACCTTTAATCTCCTTACATATTTAAAATGTACCTTCAAAATCCGTCAGTAAGCTAGAAGAGGATATTGAAGGTTTTTAACATTGATAATGATGCTCCAGTTGTTCATTCACTGACCGATGGTGAAATAGCTGAAATTGTTCTGCATTAAGATGAGGGTGATGAAGAGGACTTATTTGACACTGCAGAAAATTGCCTGTAGACGACATTATAAACATATGTGATGTTGTACAGGACTTATTATTACACTAGAGCCGCGTGCATTCATAACAGAACAAGAAATCACGTCATTGAATAGAATCAAAGACTCACTGCTAAAATGAAAACCATTGTTAATGAGGGAGATGTCATTGGAGGAAGCATTGCAAAAAACCGTCGAGCAGAAAGTCCATGTTGTCTGCATTTCTCTTGTAAGCAGAGATCATATTTTTTGGAAGAATTAAACATTATTTCATGCTTGAAAAACCTTCCTTTGCTGTTGTTTAACCACAGATACAAGTATTCTGCTGATGCTACTGGGCTGCTTAAAGCCATTTCTCAGTTATCTGAAATCAGAATTAGAATTTATTGTCATGAACAAGTCATGAAATTCGGTGTTTGTGGCAGCATCGTAATGCAGACATTCACATTATAACTAT
The DNA here is from genome assembly GCF_036971445.1 of Narcine bancroftii. Classification (NCBI taxonomy): domain Eukaryota; kingdom Metazoa; phylum Chordata; class Chondrichthyes; order Torpediniformes; family Narcinidae; genus Narcine; species Narcine bancroftii. The sequence continues at coordinate 61,696,505 of NC_091477.1, forward strand.
CTTACAACATTACTATAAAAAATATAAAATAATAGTGCACAAAAAGTAAGGCAGTGTCTTTGGTTCATTGATTATTCAGGAATCTCATGGCAGTGGGGAAGAAGCAGTCCTTGAGCCGCTAGGTGCTTGTCTTTAGTCTCCTGGACCTTTTCCCTGATGGTAGCAGAGTGAAGAGGGGATGGCCTGGGTGGTGGGGTCTTTGAGGATGGAGGCTGCTTTTTTTTTAAGACTGCCTCATGTAGATGTCCTCGATGGAGTGATCTGGTGCCTGTGATATTACAGGTTGAGTTTATTCTTGTCCTGAGAATTGGCATCTCCATATAAGATAGTGATACAAACAGCCAGAATGCTCTCCACGATACACCTGTAGAAGTTTACGATAGTTTTCGGTGACGTACAGTATCTCCTCAGACACCTGAAAAAGCCTTCTTTGTAATTTCATCAACATGGAGGCTCCAGAGCAGATTCTAGGAGATGTTGACACCCAGGAATTTGAAGTTCTTGACCCTCTCCACTACTGAGCCCTCGATGAGGACTGGGTTATGTTCCCCTGACTTCCCTCTGCAGTCCACAATCATCTCTTCTGTTTTCCTGCCTTTGAGCACAAGGTGGTTGTTGTTACACTATTCAACAAGCTGATTTATCTCCCTCCTGTGTGCTTCCTCATTGTGATTCTGCCAATGACCATGGTGTCAGCGGCAAACTTGTAGATGGTATTGGAATTGTGCCTGTCCACACAGTCATTGGTGTATAATAAGCAGAGCAGTGGGCTAAGCACACATCCTTGGGGTGCGCCTAAGGATATCCAGATTATTGGTACAAGTCCGGTCTTGAACGTTTCAGATAATTGAAAACAAAGACCTACATTACTCATCTGCATCAGTAATGTATACCAGTGTCATCCCCACCAGTACCCAGAGTTATACAGTAACCAACACATCCCCACGAGTTCTGTACCCAATGTTACACAGTGACAGACCTGTCCACAGCAGTGCTGAATCCAAGTGTTGCATTGTGACAGACCTGTCACCACCAGTACTGTATCTCAATGTTATTCAGTGACAAAATTGTTCAGTTATACAGTGACAGACTTGTCCCGTCTGGTATTATATGTTAGTGTTTCGCAGTGACAGATCAATTCCCTCCAGTACTGTACCCCAGTGTACTAGAGTGACAGACCCATCCACACCAGTACTGTACCTCCTTACAAAGTGACAAACCATCCTTGGCAGTTCTATCTTTTCTTTGGCTTGGCTTTGCGGACGAACATTTATGGAGGGGGTAAAAAGTACACGTCAGCTGCATGCTCGTTTGTGGCTGACAAGTCCGATGCGGGACAGGCAGACACGATTGCAGCGGTTGCAGGGGAAAATTGGTTGGTTGGGGTTGGGTGTTGGGTTTTTCCTCCTTTGCCTTTTGTCAGTGAGGTGGGCTCTGCGGTCTTCTTCAAAGGAGGTTGCTGCCCGCCAAACTGTGAGGCGCCAAGATGCACGGTTTGAGGCGTTATCAGCCCACTGGCGGTGGTCAATGTGGCAGGCACCAAGAGATTTCTTTAGGCAGTCCTTGTACCTTTTCTTTGGTGCACCTCTGTAACGGTGGCCAGTGGAGAGCTCGCCATATAACACGATCTTGGGAAGGCGATGGTCCTCCATTCTGGAGACGTGACCCATCCAGCGCAGCTGGATCTTCAGCAGCGTGGACTCGATGCTGTCGACCTCTGCCATCTCGAGTACTTCGACGTTAGGGATGTAAGCGCTCCAATGGATGTTGAGGATGGAGCGGAGACAACGCTGGTGGAAGCGTTCTAGGAGCCGTAGGTGGTGCCGGTAGAGGACCCATGATTCGGAGCCGAACAGGAGTGTGGGTATGACAACGGTTCTATACCATACCGTCAAATAGTCACATACCCATTCCCACCAGTTCTGTACTCCATTATTATACAGTGACAGACCCATCCTTACCAGTATTGTACTCCAGTGTTATACAGTGACAGACCTATCCCTATCAGTTCTGTACTCCAGTGTTGTACAATGACAGATGCATACCCAGCAATTCTGTACCCCACCATCATACATTTACAGACCTGTTCCCATCAGAACTGTACCTGAGTATTATACAGTGACAAACACATCCCTAACAGCACGGTGCCCCAAAGTTATTAAATGTGGATCTGTCCCCACAATTACTGTACACAAGTCTGATACCATTACAGACCTCCCCTATCAGTACTGTAGTCCAGTGATACAAAGTGAAAGACTTATCCCCACTAGTAATGTACCTTGTGTTTTATAGTGATTGACACATCCCCTCCAGTGCTGTACCTCAATGATATATAGTAACTAACATGTCCCCATCAGTACTGTACCTCAGTATTATACAGTGACAGATCTGACCCCACTGGTACTGTACCCCAGTGGTACATGATGGACATGTCTCCACCAATAACATATTTCAGTGTTTAAGATTGGCAGACTTGTCCCCACCAGTACTGTACCCTTGTGTAAGATAGTGCCGAATGTGTCCTCATCAGTATTGTATTCTAGTGTTATACAGTGGAAGACTGTTGCCACCAGTATTGTATCCCAGTGGTATAACCTGACAGACATGTTCCCATGTATACTGCAGTTTGGTGTATACATTGACAGACCGTCCCACCAGTTCTGTACCCCAGAGTTAGACAAGGCCCAACACATCCCCTCCAGTATTTTACCTCAGTGTTAGGCAATGACAGACTCAACTCCACCAGTACTGTACCCCACTATTAACAGACCCAACTTAGTTTTGTACAGTGTCTGCCCCATCTCCACAAGTACTGCTCCACGGTACTGTATAGTGACAAATCGTCTGAAGCAGTACTGTACCCCAGTGTTATACAGTGACACACCATCCCACCCGTACTGTACTATAATGTGAACACAGTGACATATTCGTCTCCAGTAGTACTGTACCCTAGTGTTATACAGGAGTTTGCCTGTGTGGGTTTTCCTTAGGGCTCCAGTTTCCTCCCACCATTCAACACGTACAAGGGATATCAGTTAAATGGGTGTAAATTGAGAAGCATGGATTTGTAGACTGAAATGGCCTGTTAACATTTAAATTTAATTTTGCTTTACATACTTGCAATTTTCCCATGGCAGCAAGCTGACCAGATGGGTTTAATGAGGGGAGAAAGGTGATTGGTTTGTGTGATGGATCAAGCTGCCTTTACAGCTCTGTGCAGGTTCTTTCCCCCTCTTGCATTTTCCATTCTATATCTAAGAACGTAAGAACATAAGAAATAGGAGCTAGAGTAGGCAATCTGGCCCGTTGAGCCTGATCTCCACTGTCTTGGGTAAACTTATACCTCTCATTTTGTTCATTTTAGATTGGTCACAGTGTTTGAGCTACCGAAAGGAAATAGACACACACACCGAGAGCAGTTCAGTTTATACAAATGTTTATTACTAATTCAAAAGCTGATTTCACACTACAATATGCAAGCCCTTCCCAACTATACTTATCAACGCTTGGACTGGTCCCAACTGCCGAAGCGAGGCAACAACTGCACACTTGTAGTAGGTTGTCAGGGCGCTGGTAGCAGCTTCTCCACCTCCCCCGACCGGGACGTTGCTCGGACTCTGGCTGTTCTTCCTTCTTGACAAGGGGTGTTCCCACCCCTCGGAGAGTCTAAAACTTCAGCAGCAGGACCACAGACTTTTATACCCCAAAAACAATTAATCATGCACCCACTCCCTCTAACATTTGTCAGTCAAAATCAAAGCTGAGCATACTATTCTACAATTTAGAAGATTAATTATTATGGAGCAGGATGCTATGATATCCTGGTTTATCTCGTAGATACAAGGACTCATTAAAACTTCTTGAGCAAGACAGGTTGTGACCAATACGTCAATTTCAGAGTGTCGTATTTGACAACTGCTTTCCCTGGGCCTCACGGTGGAATTCCATTTCAAAGTGTATCTTCAGATAAGTCCCCATGGCTGAGTTTAATTACATCTGCTAGTTCTGAAAGTAAGGCGACCTGCGTGTGGACCAAGTGTCGTCAGTTCCACATAAGCAAAAAGCATCTGGGTACATGGTTTTAATCCTCCATTACATCCACCTACCTGCCTTTTCCCCATATCCCTTAATTCCTCTACTATGTAAAAACCTATCTAACCTTGTCTTAAATATATTTACTAAGGTCACCTCCACTGCTTCAATGGGCAGCGAATTCCACAGGTTCACCACCCTCTGGGACAAGCAGTTCCTCCTAATCGCCATCCTAAATCTACTTCCCTGAAACTTGAGGATATGTCCCATAGTTCTGGACTCCCCACCGATGGAAACAATTTACCCAGCTCTATCTTAACTATGCCTTTCATAATTTAATACATTTCTATACAATCCCCTCTCATTCTTCTAAATTCCAACAGGTACAACTCAATCTCTCCTCAAAGCCTAACCCCTTCATCTCTGTAATCAATCTGGTGAATCTCCTCTGCACCGTCTCCAAAGACAGTACATCCTTCCTCACGTAAGGAGACCAGAACTGCACATTGCCAGATGTGACGTCACCAGTACCCTGTACATTAGCAGCATAACTTCTCTGCTCTTAAATTCCCTCTTTTTGGCAATGTTGGGCAACATTCCATTGGCCTTCTTGACGTCCTGCTGCATATCAAAGCCAACCTTTTGCAATTCATCCACAAGTCCTCCTGCATGGCAATATGCTGCAATCACTTGCCATTTAAATAGTATTCTGATTTCCATTTTTCCTTCCATAGTGGATAACCTCACATTTACCAGCATTTTGCTGGAAACTTGCCCACTCACTTAACCTATCTGTATCTCTCTGCAGACTCTCCAAATCCTCTGCACAATTTGCTTTTCCATTCAGTGTAGTGTCATTAGCAAACTTGCATACACCGCATTCTGTCCCCTGCTCCAGATCGTTTATGTATATCATGAACAGCTGTGGGTCCAGCACAGACCCTTGCAACACTCCATTCACCACTGATTGCCAACAAATCTCTTATCTTTGGGGCGGACCCAAGTATATTGTTGAAGAAGCAGTCATGGGCACTATTTGCAAAGTGCAGATGTTCTCGAAAGGAAAATGTGGTTTCTCACCTTGGGGAACTCAATGAGCAGTGTTGTTAAGGAGGAATCTGGTGTAGAGATGTAGCCAAGCTGATTGTTCACCACTGCAAGGTTGGTGGGGCAGTTAGCCCAACACTATCACAGCACCAGCAACTCAGATTTGAATCTGCCTATGTCTGTTAGGAGTTTCCTCTGGGTGCTCTGATTTCCTCTTATGAATCAACGACGTATGGGTAAGTTTTAGTTTAGACATAAAATAATAGGCCCTTTTGGCCCACAAAGCCATGCTGCCCATTTACACTCAATTAATCCCGGAATGTTTTGAAAGGTGGGAGGAAACCCAGGGAAAACCCATGCAGACACTTGGAGAATGTACAAACTCCTTAAAGACAGTGTGGGATTTGAACCCCCGTCCCAATTGCTGGCGCAGTAACTGCATGGCGCTAACCGCTACACTCACCATGCCACCCATTAGAAGGTTAATTGGTCACTTTGGTGTATTTGGGTGGCACAGGTTAATAGTCAGGAAGGGCCTGTTGCTGTGTTATATCTCGAAAACCCCTGCCAATGCTTTCTTTTTCATAATGTATCTGTTTGACTTACTGGGGAGTACCTCTCGGAAAACTGGTTCCCTTTGTTCTGTTCTGACTGAATTCTCTCTGTAGCTCTGCACTGAGTTAAGTAGTTTTATTGCTGTGCCATGTTTGGAATGACCTGCTAGATTGAGTGCCAAACCAACCTCCTTGCACCTCCATACATGTGTTGATATATGAACTTGAAATTTCAAATTGGGCTATTTATCTTCAACGATCAGCTCACTTGTTTTTGAATTCCCCTGCTGCTCCCGTGAGGTAGGAATTGCTATATGATCTTATGTGTGCAGCTGGTGTTGATGTGAGGTGCTGCAGGTGGCCTCCAATCCATTGTTGCATGGCGTGTGCCACTGCACGTAAGCTGCCCTTCTGAAACCCCTTCTCCCTGTGAGCAGGTGGAGATGCTCCAGGCCGAGAACACCTCAGAGTGGGGCAAGCGGGAGAGGCTGGAAACCGAAAAGCTGAACCTGGAACGAGAGAACAAAAAACAGAGGGCACAGATTGAGGACCTGGTGGAAATGCTGACAAGAAAGAGGAAGCAGGCTGCCAGTGCACTGGACACTGACCTGAAGACCATTCAGAATAAGCTCTTCGAGAAGAACAAGGTAACGGGAATTTTTGATGAAGTTTGTATTATCAGGGATTGCAACCTACTTTGTCCACAATTGGCATCCTCACAGGGTTGAGAATGTCGCTTCAGATCTTCAGTTGATGTTGAAAATGTAGAATGCATATTTTGAGCAGTTTTGACACAACAAATTGAAGTGCTAGAGCGTGTTCAGTCTAGGTGGTGGTCCAAGGACTGAGGAAACAGAGTGTGATCTGGAACAGGGTCTGAAATCCTGCAGGGCTTCTTACATCCATGTGTCAACCTAGCAATCTTTTGAATGCCCCTATTGTACCTGCCTCCACCACCACCCCCAGCAATGCATTCTAGCCATTCACCCCTCCCTGAACTGTCCTTCACTCACCTAAAACAGATATCCTCTGGTATTGGCCATTTTCACCCCAGGAACAGGTGCTGACTGACCACCTTACTGAATCCCATTGCATTTTGGGATAATCTGATGAAGTATTCACCTCTTCTATTGAGCACAGCTTCAGAGTTCCAGGATTTTATACAACTTGTAAATTCTGATGAGGGAAAGCTGAAAATTGAATCTGCCGTTTGTGGAGAATTAAATGTTGGAATAACTTGTTCAGTGGCTCGCTGTGGGTTTCAGACAGGGTGAATGGTTGATTACTTGGTTTTATTTTTTGATTGTAGGAGTTGTCAGATCTCAGGCATGTTCATGCCAAACTGAAAAAGCAGTTTGAAGAGAAGATGGCAGAGTTGTCCCATGCCAACAGACGAGTGGAGCAGCATGAATCTGAGGTGAAGAAACTGCGACTGCGGGTGGAAGAGCTGAAGAGGGAGCTGGCTGTGGTGGAGGATGAGGTAGGGCCCTTCTCTACACTGTCAGGGTTCATGGCCCCTTGTCAACAGGCAGAAATCTGGAAGGGTGCAAAGTCTCAATCCTTGACCTTAAAAAACTGCCGAGAAACCAAAAATATACCTGGGGCAAGAGAAAACCAAGTGAATGCTCTTAACATTCTGGATAAGGATGTTTTCCCCTCTCCCCATATTGCACACAACCTGCAGAGTGCTGTCAGATTGACTTTTTTCACTCGAGTCGTGATTGGTACAGCAGTTCCACCCTCTGGTGGGTACAGCGCAGCAGACATTTGCAGAGAAATGAACACTGTATCTGGAGCAAACACAGTGAGATGCTGCAGGGACTTCTGCTTGACCCAGGCAGGCACTCAATATCAGTGTGGGTGGTGTAACCATAGTTCAATAAGAAAACTCATGCCTTCTTCACTCCAAGGGACAACATCCATAGTTCTTACATGTTGACCTGAAAGGAATAAGGAAACAACCAATGTCAATTAGAATAAGTGATTAACCGTTCAATTAAATGTACAAAAATCAAAACCTTTTGGGAGCTGATGACCCGAGGAAGAGTAAAAACTTAAGTTATTATTTAAATGCAGTGATATAAAGAGATCTAGGCCACAGCTGTTAAATGGAATAAGCAAAAGCAGAGGTGAGTGGAGAAAGGGTCCTGACCGATAGCATTGACTAACCACCTCTCTCTCTGGATGCTGCCTGATCCACTGAGTCCCTCTGCAGCTCATAGTTTGCAGAAGTTAAACAAGAAAGTCCGCAGACCTGGGGTTAAGTACAATACACAAATGTGCTGGAGAAACTCAGCAGGTCAAACAGCAGTCTAGGATCTTTCCTGGAGCCAACACACTAATGGCATCATGAAGAAACACATCAGCGCCTCTACTTCCTCAGGCGTTTGAGGAAGTTTGATATGTCATTGAACACCCTGGCAAAATCCTGCATATGTGTGTTGTAAAGTGTACTGCATCACAGTCTGGTATAGGGGAATACCAATACCCCTGAGTGAAAAGTCCTAGAAAAGGTAATGGACACATCCCAGGGCATCACAGGCAAAACCCTCCCCATTATCGAGAACATCTATAGGGAATTCTCCCATTGGACAGCAGCAGTTATCATCAACGACCCACACCACCCAGCACACGCTCAGTTCTCGCTGATGCCATCAGGAAAGTGGTATAGGTGCCACCAGACTCAAAACACCAGGTTCAGGAACAGCTGCTACCCCCACACCATCAGACTCTTCAACGACAAACTCAATCAGGGACTCATTTAAGGACTCTTACTTGTGCACCTTATTGTTTGTTTTTATCTCCTCTCTATCAGTTGTTTACATTTGTTTATTTGTTTACATATGTACATTGTGTACAGTACTTTTTTTTTGCACAACCAATAAGTGGTAAATCTGCCATGCCCGCAGGAAAAAGAATCTCAGGGTTGTATGTGATGTCATGTAAGTACTCTGACAATAAATAGGAAATCATAGGAAATAAAGAACAACCAACATTTCTGGCCTGTGCCCTTCGTCAAGGTGTGAGCTAAAAACAGACATCTGAATAAAAAGGTGGGGGGTGAAGAGGCAGGGAGGAACAGGTGGGAAGGTAGAAGAGAAAAAAGGAAGAGGTAACTTTCTAAGGAAGGAAAGGACTGGGAAGCTGGAGGAGCTGCAGTTGGATGAACTCCACATCATTCAGGAGGCAGAGGGGGTGATAGACAGGAGTTACAGGGACACTATCACACCTTGGAGGCAGGAGGAGGGAAAATGAACAGACAGGTAGTGCAGGGCATCCCTATGGCCATTCCCTTCAATAACAATTATACCATTTTGGATACTGTTGGGGAAGGGGAAACCTACCAAGGACAAGCCACAGCAATCTGGCATGGAGTCGGGTCCTGTGGTTAAGAAAGGAAGGAGGAGAAGAGGGGCCTTGTAGTGATAGGGGATTTCATAGTTAGGGAGAATGATTAGAAGTTCCCAGATGGTATTTTTCCTACCTAGTGCCAGGGTGAGAAATATCTCTGATCAAGTTCAACGCATTCTCAGGAGGGAGGGTGAGCAGCCAGATGTTGTGGGTAAGAAAGGTGATGAGGTCCTGCAAGGAGAGTTCAGGGTGTTAGGCTCTGGGTTGAAGGACAAGACCTCTAGGGATGTGATCTCAGGATTGCTGCCAGCACCATGTGCTAGTGAGGTTAGATATAGGAGGATAATGCAGCTTAACACGTGGCTAATGATCTGGTGCAGGAGGGAGGGATTCAGGTTTCTGGATTATTGGGCTCTTTTCCAGGGAAGGTGGGACCTGTTCCAATGAGTGGCTTTGCTTGGTAGGGGAATATCACAGCTGTGCTCAGGCAAACAGTCCAGAGGGCTCGTCTACTGTGGCTATATGGGCGGAGCTGAGGAATGGGAAAGGTATGACTACACTCATGGGGTTGTATTATAGACCATTCAATAGTCAACGGAAATTGGAGGAGCAAATCTGTAGAGAGCTAACAGACAGCTGCAGGAAACTTAAGGTTGTCGTAGTAGGAGGATTTAATTTCCCCACATATTGACTGGGACTCACATACTGTAAAAGAGTTGGATGGCTAAGAGTTTGCCAGATATGTTCAGGAAAGTGTTCTAAATCAATATATAGAGGTACCAACTAGAGATAGTGCGATACTGGATCTGGGCCTCGGATTGAGATTCTAAATTGGAGAAAGGATCTAGAATGTGCGGATTGGGGTAAGTTGTTTTTGGGGAAGGATGTGTGAGGTAAGTGGAGGACTTAAAAGGTGAAATTTTGAGAGTACAGAGTTTATATGTTCTTGTCAGAATTAAAGGGAAAGTTAACAGGCATAGGAAACCTTGATTTTCAAGGGATATTGGGGATCTGGTTCAGAAGAAGAGAGGTGTATAGCAGGTATAGGCAACATGGAGCAAATGAGGTTCTTGAGCAGTATAAAACATTCAAGAGACTCATGTCCTCTGATTTGTATCTCACTTTCCCTCAGTGGAAAAAGCCTATCTACATTTACTCTGTCTATACCCCTCATAATTTTAAATACTTCTATAAAATCTCCCCTTATTCCTCTTTCCTCCAGGTAATAAAGTCCTAACCTGTTTATCCTTAGCATGTAACTCAGTTCCTGAAGTCTGGGCAACATCCAAATAAGTCTTCTCTGCACTTTTTCTAGCTTATTGATATCTTTCCTGTGACCAAAACAGCACACTATACTCCAAATTTGGCCTCACCAATGTCTTATACAACTGTACCATAACATCCCTACTCCTCTACTCAATACTGTGATTTAAGAAGGCCAATATGCCAAAAGCTATCAGGGAATTATATATCTGAATTCCCAGAGCCCTCTGTTCTGCCGCACTCCTCAGTGTCCTATCATTTACCATGTATGTCCTTTTCTTGGTTTGTCCTTGCAGCACCTAAGATGTGTATGCATTAAATTCCATCTGACATTTTTCAGCCCATTTTTCCCGCTGATCCAGTTACCTCTGCAAGCTCTGAAAACTTTCTTTGCTATCCAAAATGCCTCCAATCTTAGTGTCATCCGTAAACTTGCTGATCCAATTTACAACATTATCATCCAGATCATTGCTATAGATAATTAACAACGATGGTCCCAACCTAAATCCCTGAGGTACACCACTAGTCACAAGCCTCCAATCTGAGAAGCACCACTACTCCCTGGCTTCTTCCATCCAGTAATCATCGAATCCAGTGCACTACTTCACCATGAACACTTGGTGAACCTTCCTGACTATGTCAGACTTGTCAAAATCCTTAACTAAAGTCCATGTTGATAACATCTACAGCCTTTCCTTTGTCAACTTCCTGATAACCTCCTCAAAAAAACTGAGAATATTGGTTAAATACGTTCTGCCATGCACAAAGCCATGTTAACAAACCCTAATCAGTTTTTGGCTATCCAAATAATTGTATATCCAATCTCTTAGAATACCTACCAATAATTTACCTACTACTGACATCAGGCTCACCCTCCAATCCTCCAGCACCACACCCATGGCTAAGAACATTTTAAATATTTCTGCCAGAACCCCTGCAATTTCTACACTCGCATCCCTGAAGGTCCGAGGGAATATCTTGACAGCTCCTAGGTCTTTCTCCATCTTTATTTGCTTTAAGACAGCAAGCACTTACTCCTCTTTAATGTGTATCAGTTCCATGATCTCCTTACTTCCCAAGGGGACCAATTATCCTTTTGCTCTTAATATACCTGTAGAAAATTTTAGAATTTCCCTTCACCTTGCCTGCCAAAGCAACCCATGTCTTCTTTTTGCCTTGCAGATTTCTTTTTTGAGGTTTTTCTTACATTTTATATACTCCTCAAGTTCCTCATTTATTCAATGTTGCCTATACCTGCTACATACTTCTCTTTTCTTCCAAACCAGATCCTCAATATCTCTCAAAATCCAAGGTTCCCTGTGCCTGCTAACCTTGCCTTTGATCCTGACAGGAACATATAAACTCTATACTCTCAAAATTTCACCTTTGATGGTCCTCCTCTTACCTCGCACATCCTTGCCCAAAAACAACGTTCCATTCCACAAATTCTAGATCGTTTCTCATTTCCTCAAAATTGGCCTTTCTCCAGTTTAGAATCTCAACCTGAGGCCCAGACCTATTTTTTTTTTTTCTTTGGCTTGGCTTCGCGGACGAAGATTTATGGAGGGGGTAAAAAAGTCCACGTCAGCTGCAGGCTCGTTTGTGGCTGACCAGTCCGATGCGGGACAGGCAGACACGATTGCAGCGGTTGCAAGGGAAAATTGGTTGGTTGGGGTTGGGTGTTGGGTTTTTCCTCCTTTGCCTTTTGTCAGTGAGGTGGGCTCTGCGGTCTTCTTCAAAGGAGGCTGCTGCCCGCCAAACTGTGAGGCGCCAAGATGCACGGTTTGAGGCGTTATCAGCCCACTGGCGGTGGTCAATGTGGCAGGCACCAAGAGATTTCTTTAGGCAGTCCTTGTACCTTTTCTTTGGTGCACCTCTGTCACGGTGGCCAGTGGAGAGCTCGCCATATAATACGATCTTGGGAAGGCGATGGTCCTCCATTCTGGAGACGTGACCCATCCAGCGCAGCTGGATCTTCAGCAGCGTGGACTCGATGCTGTCGACCTCTGCCATCTCGAGTACCTCGACGTTAGGGGTGTGAGCGCTCCAATGGATGTTGAGGATGGAGCGGAAACAACGCTGGTGGAAGCGTTCTAGGAGCCGTAGGTGGTGCCGGTAGAGGACCCATGATTCGGAGCCGAACAGGAGTGTGGGTATGACAACGGCTCTGTATACGCTTATCTTTGTGAGGTTTTTCAGTTGGTTGTTTTTCCAGACTCTTTTGTGTAGTCTTCCAAAGGCGCTATTTGCCTTGGCGAGTCTGTTGTCTATCTCATTGTCGATCCTTGCATCTGATGAAATGGTGCAGCCGAGATAGGTAAACTGGTTGACCGTTTTGAGTTTTGTGTGCCCGATGGAGATGTGGGGGGGCTGGTAGTCATGGTGGGGAGCTGGCTGATGGAGGACCTCAGTTTTCTTCAGGCTGACTTCCAGGCCAAACATTTTGGCAGTTTCCGCAAAGCAGGACGTCAAGCGCTGAAGAGCTGGCTCCAAGAAAAGTGCAGAGAACAAAACAAAGGACTCTACATCACCTTTGTTGACCTCACCAAAGCCTTCGACACCGTGAGCAGGAAAGGGCTTTGGCAAATACTAGAGCGCATCGGATGTCCCCCAAAGTTCCTCAACATGATTATCCAACTGCACGAAAACCAACAAGGTCAGGTCAGATACAGCAATGAGCTCTCTGAACCCTTCTCCATTAACAATGGCGTGAAGCAAGGCTGTGTTCTCGCACCAACCCTCTTTTCAATCTTCTTCAGCATGATGCTGAACCAAGCCATGAAAGACCCCAACAATGAAGACGCTGTTTACATCCGGTACCGCACGGATGGCAGTCTCTTCAATCTGAGGCGCCTGCAAGCTCACACCAAGACACAAGAGAAACTTGTCCGTGAACTACTCTTTGCAGATGATGCCGCTTTAGTTGCCCATTCAGAGCCAGCTCTTCAGCGCTTGACCCAGACCTATACTCCTCCATAATTAACAAAACTAATGGCATTATGATCACTGGACCCAAAATGTTCCCCAACACATGTCCTGTCTCGTTCCCTAATAGGAAATCCAGTATTGCATTCTCTCTAGTTGGTACCTCTATATATTGATTTAGAAAACTTTCCTGAACACATTTGACAAACTCCAAGCCATCCAGCCCTTTTACAGTATGGGAGCCCCAATCAATTCAGCTATACCCCACTTTATGAACCTAGAGCATTCCTACGGAACCTTTCGAAAGCTGAAATGGCATATAGCGAAGAATAGATTACTATTGACTTCTGTTTTGGGGAAAAATGTTGAGTATTCCCAGACCGAAAAAGTCATACCAAATAATACATAAAACCTAAAATAGCACATATAATAAAAACAAGAATGATGTGTTAAGTACACAGTCTATGTAAAGTAGAAATAAAACCACAAAACGCTGGAGCAGTTCAGCAGGTCAAACAGTGTCCTTTATGTAGCAAAGACAAAGTAGAAATAATGTATGTACAGTGTAGTTTCACATACCAGAATCGGGAAGACAAGCAAGTTTTGACAGTTCTGTCGGCTGTCCTGTGAACCTTCCCCCAGCCCACGCTGACAGTCCTGCCAGCTGCCCCGTGAATGCCCTGCCACCCCACACTGACAGTCCTTCCAGCCGCCCTGTGAACACCCCGCCGACTCACACCGACAGTCCTGCCAGCCATCCTGTGGAATGCCCTGCTGGCCCGCGTTGACAGTCCTGCCAAGTGCCCTGTGAATGCTCCACCAGCCGTTTTTTCATAAAAGCTAAAATCCTTTCATAAAAGTAAACGCAGTTTTCTTTGCAAATATGAATTTGCGTAAAGCGAGTATTCGTAAAATCTCCTGCTTTCAGAACCTTATGTTACCTGCAGCTGTCTTCTGTCTCTCTACAGATTTGCTCCTCAAATTCTCGGTGATTATTGGGCTGTTAATCCCATGAGTGTGGTCATACCTATTTTGTTCCTCAGCTCCACTCATTGAGCCTCAGTAGATGAGCCCTCTGGTCTGTCCAGACTGAGAACAGCTGTGATGTTTTGCCTGAAGCGCAATGCCACTCCTCCCCCTTTCTATCACATCTAAAGCAACAGAAGCCCGGAACATTGAGTTTCCTGCAACCAAGTTTCACTATTGGCCACAATGTCATAATTCCATGCATCCATCCATGTTCTAAGCTTGTCTGCCTTTCCTACAGTACTCATTGCATTGAAATAGATGCACCTGAGAACATTTCCACCACATACAACCCATTGACTTATAACAATGCATGCAATTTTCACATCTTATCCCTCCTGTGCCCAGTGAAACATGATAGGCTGCAGACAGTTGGCAAATCATGGCGAGTAACGTATGGAGCTGTGATTCTCTGTCAGTCTGGTTCCCATCCCCCTGCAAATCTTGTTTGAACCCATTGGAGCAGCACCTGCAAACCTTACTGTAAGGATATTAGTCCCCCTCCAGTTCATAAGCAAACCATCCTGTCACAACAGGTCCCATATTCTCAATGATCCAGAAGCCTGAAGCCCTCCCTCCTACACCATGTTTTAAGCCACATGTTAAGCTTCATTATCCTCCTATTTCTAACGTCACTAGCACGTTGCACAGGTAACAATCCCGAGATCACAACCTTGGAGGTCTTGACCTTTAACCTTGCACCTAACCCCTTGAACTCTCCTTGCAGGACCTCTTCACTCTTCCTACCCATGTTATTGATCCCTATATCAGAATTTATTGTCATGAACAAGACACAAAATTTGGTGTTTGCTGCAGCATCATAGTGCAAACATTCATATTATAACCATCTTACAACAATAATATAAAAAATAAAAATAGTATTGAACGAAAAGTAAGGGAGTGTCTTTGGTTCATTGGTCATTCATGAATCTGATGGCAGTGGGGAAGAAGCTGTCCTTGTGCTGCTGAGTGTTCATCTTCAGGCTCCTGTACCATTTTCCCGATGGTAGCAGAGTGAAGAGGACATGGCCTTGGAGGTGGGGGTCTTTGAGGATAGAGGCAGCTTTCTTAAAATACTGTTTCATATATATGTCCTTGATGGGGTGAAGTCTGGTGCCTATGATGTCACAGTCCAAGTTAATAACTGGAGTTTTTCCTTGTAGTGAGATTTGGTGCCTCCGTAACACACAGTGATGCATCCAGCCAAATGCTCTCTGTGGTACACATGTAGAAGTTTTCGAGAGTCTTCAGTGATATACTGAATCTCCTTAAGCACCTCACAAGGTATAACTACTGGTGAGCCTTCTTTGCAATTGCATCAATGTGGAGACCCCAGGACAGATCCTCAGAGATGTTGGCACCCAGGAATTTGAAGTTCCTCGATGAGGATAGGGTAGTGTTCCCTGACTTCCTTCTGAAGTCCACTATCATCATCTTGGTTTTGCTGATGTTGAGCGCAAGGTTGTGACACCACTTAACGAGCTGATCTATCTCCCTCCTGAACGCTTCCTCATCGCTGTTTGTGATTCTGCGGACAACTGTGGTGTCATTGGAATTGTGCCTGGCCCCACAGACATGGGTGTATAACGAGTAGAGCAGTGGGGCTAAGCATGAATCCTTGGTGTGTGCCTCTGTTGATAATCATTGAGGAGGAGACATTGCTTCCAATTCATACTGACTGGATGACTGGAGAAAGTCAAGGATCCAGATGCAGAGTGTGGTACAAACGCCAGAGTTTGTAGCTTCTTGACCAGAACTCAGGGAATAAGGGAATTGAAGGCTGAGCTGTAGTCGATAAAGAGCAGCTGCATCTTTGAGTTGCATCTCCGATGGAGCGATTGTGACGATAGGTGAATTGCAATGGATCCAGATCTTTGCTTAGGTACATGTTAATTCTGGCCATGACCAGCCTCTCAAAGCATTTCATCACAGTAGAAGTTAATGTTGCAGGGCGGTAGTCATTGAGTAAGCTCACACTACTCTTCTTGGGGACTGGGATGTCTGATGCACTTTTGAAGCAGGGGTGAACCTTTGAAAGTAGCAATGAGAGGTTGAAAATGTCCATGAACACTCAGGTTAGTTAGTTGGCATAGATTTTCTGTACCCTGCCAGGTTCACTGTCAGGGCCTGACACCTTGTTTACCCTCTTGAATGAGATTCTAACATCGTCCTCAGAGACAGATATCACAGGGTCCTCAGCCTTTTCATGGATTCTAGTAGGCACTGTTGGGTTCTTCTTCTCAAGTGGGAAGAGATGGTGTTCAGCTTATCAGGTAACGAAGCATCACATGCCTCTATAGTGTTCGCCCTCATTTTTTCAGTTGTAATGGCCTGCACTCCTTCCCATAGTTGCTGTGTATCTGTCTCTGTCTCTAGCTTCCTCTGGAATTGCCATTTTGTCTCAGAGATGGCCTTCCATAAGTCAAACCTGGTCTTTTTGTAGATATCTTGATCCCTGGCCTTAAACGGCCTTGTTCTCACCCTCAGTAGGTTGTGAATCCTCTGATTCATCCAGGGCTTCTGGTTGGGAAATATCCTGTATGTGCACATGGATACACACTTGTTTCTGCAGGTGTTGATGAAGTCAGTGACACCTGTTCCATATTTATTCATGCCTCTGGATGAGTTCTTGAATATGGTCCAGTCCACCAATTCAAAGCTGTCCTGCAGACGCTCCTCTGCCTCCCTCAACCATACTTTTGCCGACTTCACCACTGGTGCTGTGGTCTTCAGCTTCTGCTTGTACGCCAGGAGTAGAAGTACAGCCAAGTGATCAGATTTGATGAAGTGCAGTCGTGGTATAATGTTTTTAAAAATATTTTATTTTTGTTTTTTTCCCATAAATATACATGTCAAAATTTTCCATTTTCAAAATATATAAATATATGTGTATATAACTTTTTTTTCTTGCAAAGTAAAACAAAACACAACAACTTCTTCCATCCCTCCCTCTTTACAGTATAAATCCATACACCATCAGGGCTTACAATTGGGTTTAAAGAAAGAAAATCTTCATTGGGGAGGTCACTTATATTTTTATAATAGTAGCACCTTTTTATATTTGGGCGCCTATATAGTCTAAATAAAGTTGCCATATTTTTATAAATACGTCATATTCATTCTTTAGATTGTATGTGATTGTATGTGTTCATCTCTTTTCCTTCGTGCTCTCTGTAGGGGAAGTCGCATTTCCAAGTAATCGCAATTAGCCACAGCTAAAGCTATTTTAACAAATGATATTTGGTATTTAGTTAGTTTATTACTTATTTCAATAACATTGCCCAAAAGATAAAGCCAGGAAGGCCACCCCCTGTTATCCTTGTTACTATTTCAGGAAGGTCTCACCTTCATACACGATCATGTAGCATACATAAACATTCCAATTTCTTTTCCACATTGAAAACACATTTCCGAAAGTTCTGATTTTGATCTATGTAATTTCTGTGGTGTGAAGTATAATTGATGTATAAAATTATATTGTACTAATCTGTACCATGCATTTATAATTGAAGTCATGCAATCCAACACCAATCAGACCAGCATCTTTCCATTATTGCAACTCCTAAATCCAAGTCCCATCTCTCTCTTGATCTCTGAAAACCTGGTTTAGGACTTTCATTTTGGAGAGCAAAGTACATCTTGGATATAAATTTAGCTGTGTTCCCCAGCCAAATCGTTTTTTTCATCTCACTAACCAGGTGGGGCCATGTTTGGCCCCCATCTTTCTCTTAAGAACAATCTTAGCTGGAGAAAGCAGAAGAACCATACTCTGACAAAAGACATAAGAGATCTTTCCACTTAACAGTCATCAGCATATCTTATTTCTTTGTCATACAATGAATTCAATATTTTGTTACCCAGATTAATGTACATTTTTACATAATGGTGTCCTCAGTGATATATCTGCTTTTTTTCCGATACATTCATTAATATAGGATTATCCTTTTTTTTATTATTGATTTGACATTTCACTTATAAAGTCCTTCATTTTCTCCTCTTTTATTTAATTCAATTCCATTCAAATCAATGAAGGGGGACTATTTTCTTCAAAGAAAGATGATAAAAAATCTTGTTTTTGCTGATAGATAATACTTCTTAAAATCCGGAAGTCCTCCCAGTTAATAGTCCTATGTTAACTTTTCCAGTTCAATTCTTGGTACTTTTGTTATTCCATAGGAACTGTCTTATACAATTATGAAATAATTTAAATAAATTTTTTAGATAGTACAATAGGCAACGACTGAATGAGATATTGTAGTCTTGGCATTACCTTCATTTTTATGCAATTTACCATTCCTACTAATGTAATTGGCAGATATTTTCTTACCTTCATTTTTATGCAATTTACCATTCCTACTAATGTAATTGGCAGATATTTTCATTTCTGTAAATCTTGTTCTATTTTTACTTGTAGAGGGGTGTAATTAAGCTTTTATAAGTTCTGAAAATTATTAACTGTCTTCCATATTTTTCTAGTATTGTTTGTAATCTTATCAGCCATTTAGCTGGTGCTGACACATCATCAGCAAATAAACAAATTTTATGTTCTTCCCGTTCAACTTATAATCTCCGCCAGAGGTTCCATAGCTAGGATGAATAATGCTGGTGATAGGGCACACCCCTGTCTACTCAAAGGAAAAATCAATGGCATTTAAGATTATGAGGGGATAGATAGGATAGGCTTTTTGATGTAGATAGGTTTTTTTCATTGAGAGTAGGAGAGATTGAAACAAGAGGTCATGAGTTAAGAGTTAAGGGGCAAAAGTTTAGAAGTAACATGAGGGGGAACTTCTTCACTCAGAGAATGGTCACTGTGTGGAAAGAGCTTCCGGGAGAAGTAGTGGCGGCAGGGTCAATTTTGTCATTTAAGGAAAAATTGAATTGGTATATGGATGGGAGTGGAATGGAGGGTTTATGGGCAGGGTGCAGGTAGCTGGGACTAGAGGAAAGGACTTAGTTCAGTGCTGTAATTGTTATATGGTTATATTTGGCTATTAGTTATAATTTTAGCTTGTAGCTTATGATAAAGAGTTTTTATCCAATTTATGAATTTTCTATCTACACCAATTTTTTCCAACGTTTTATATAATAAAGACTATTCTGGTCGGTCAAATGCCTTCTCTGCATCTGAAGAAATAGTTATGTTTGGATTCAGCCTTGATTTTGCTATATGTATTATATTGAATAATCTACCTTGACTATTTGAAGAGTGTTTTCCTTTAACAAATCCCACCTGATCTGGATGTAATAATTTTGGTAAATACTCACCCAATCTCTTAGCTAATGCCTTTGCTAGAAATTTATAGTCTTCATTCAGAAGTGATGTTGATCTGTATGATGAGGTTTTTAGTGGATCTCTACCGTTCTTCAGTAGCTCTGTAATTATAGCTGTTGAGAAAGTTTCTGGGAGGGTTTAGGTCTCCACTGCCTGGTCTAACACATCCATCAACGGAGGCATCAACAAATCTTTAAATTGTCTATTGAACTCAGCTTGTGAAGTATCCAGAGTTTTATTTCTTCCCTTGTAAAAGTTGTCTTTTTCTCTCTCTTGTAGTTCACGAAGTTCAACATTTGTTCAAAATTCTTCCATCTCGTTTTCATCTCCTACTAATTCTGATTTTTATAGTCTCATATAGTGTTGTCTAAACATATTTATTTCTTTTTGATTATATGTTAAAGTTTCAGCTTCTGTTTCTATTGTATTTATCATTCTTGATGACTCCTCTGCCAAGAGAACACTTTATGTGCCCGTTCTTCTCGTTCATAATATTTTTGTTTAGTTTTAGTATCATTTTTTCCTTTCTATATGTTTGTAGTGTATTATATTGTAACTTTTTATTCTCTAATCATTCTATATTTTTCTTTTGTTCTTGATATCTGATATTTTCTTTCCAATTTTGTTATATCCTTTTTTAAAAGGATATAATTCTCTCGCATATTCTATCTTAAGATTCTTAGTATAAGAAATAATCTGTCCCCTCAAATAAGCTTTAAATGTATCCCATATTTATTGTCAGTAGAAGAAAGATTATTTTCACAAAATATTTCTATTTGTCTCTTAAATTTGCAAAAATCCTTCTTCTTTAGTAATGTAGCTTTAATACATCTTGCTTTTCCATTAACGTTAATGGTGAGTGGTGTGATAAAATTATTGCCAAATACTTCGTTTTTACCACTCTACTTTGTAACTGGGCAGACATTAATAATAGATCAATCCTTGAGTGTGAGTCGCGTACCCATAAATAGAATGAATAGTTTCTTTCTAAGGGGTTGAGCTGCCTCCATATATAAATTAAATTTCCTTTGGCTTGGCTTCGCGGATGAAGATTTATGGAGGGGGTAAAAAGTCCACGTCAGCTGCAGGCTCGTTTGTGGCTGACAAGTCCGATGCGGGACAGGCAGACACGATTGCAGCGGTTGCAGGGGAAAATTGGTGGGTTGGGGTTGGGTGTTGGGTTTTTCCTCCTTTGCCTTTTGTCAGTGAGGTGGGCTCTGCGGTCTTCTTCAAAGGAGGTTGCTGCCCGCCAAACTGTGAGGCGCCAAGATGCACGGTTTGAGGCGATATCAGCCCACTGGCGGTGGTCAATGTGGCAGGCACCAAGAGATTTCTTTAGGCAGTCCTTGTACCTTTTCTTTGGTGCACCTCTGTCACGGTGGCCAGTGGAGAGCTCGCCATATAACACGATCTTGGGAAGGCGATGGTCCTCCATTCTGGAGACGTGACCCATCCAGCGCAGCTGGATCTTCAGCAGCGTGGACTCGATGCTGTCGACCTCTGCCATCTCGAGTACTTCGACGTTAGGGATGTAAGCGCTCCAATGGATGTTGAGGATGGAGCGGAGACAACGCTGGTGGAAGCGTTCTAGGAGCCGTAGGTGGTGCCGGTAGAGGACCCATGATTCGGAGCCGAACAGGAGTGTGGGTATGACAACGGCTCTGTATACGCTTATCTTTGTGAGGTTTTTCAGTTGGTTGTTTTTCCAGACTCTTTTGTGTAGTCTTCCAAAGGCGCTATTTGCCTTGGCGAGTCTGTTGTCTATCTCATTGTCGATCCTTGCATCTGATGAAATGGTGCAGCCGAGATAGGTAAACTGGTTGACCGTTTTGAGTTTTGTGTGCCCGATGGAGATGTGGGGGGGCTGGTAATCATGGTGGGGAGCTGGCTGATGGAGGACCTCAGTTTTCTTCAGGCTGACTTCCAGGCCAAACATTTTGGCAGTTTCCGCAAAGCAGGACGTCAAGCGCTGAAGAGCTGGCTCTGAATGGGCAACTAAAGCGGCATCGTCTGCAAAGAGTAGTTCACGCACAAGTTTCTCTTGTGTCTTGGTGTGAGCTTGCAGGCGCCTCAGATTGAAGAGACTGCCATCCGTGCGGTACCGGATGTAAACAGCGTCTTCATTGTTGGGGTCTTTCATGGCTTGGTTCAGCATCATACTGAAGAAGATTGAAAAGAGGGTTGGTGCCAGAACACAGCCTTGCTTCACGCCATTGTTAATGGAGAAGGGTTCAGAGAGCTCATTGCTGTATCTGACCCGACCTTGTTGGTTTTCGTGCAGTTGGATAATCATGTTGAGGAACTTTGGGGGACATCCGATGCGCTCTAGTATTTGCCAAAGCCCTTTCCTGCTTACGGTGTCGAAGGCTTTGGTGAGGTCAACAAAGGTGATGTAGAGTCCTTTGTTTTGTTCTCTGCATTTTTCTTGGAGCTGTCTGAGGGCAAAGACCATGTCAGTAGTTCCTCTGTTTGCGCGAAAGCCGCACTGTGATTCTGGGAGAATATTCTCGGCGACACTAGGTATTATTCTATTTAGTAGAATCCTAGCGAAGATTTTGCCTGCAATGGAGAGCAACGTGATTCCCCTGTAGTTTGAGCAGTCTGATTTCTTGCCTTTGTTTTTGTACAGGGTGATCATGGTGGCATCACGGATTAAATTAAATTTAAATCCTTAATAAATGATAATGATGTTTTTGAAGCTTTTATCCTTGTTATTATTCTTGCTTATTTATCCAATATTGGATCCAAACAAAAATTAAAATCAATATATTTTGTCTTCCCCCTGCGGTTTTTAAAAAGATATTCTTCATAAAGACTTCATCGTCATAGACAGGGGCATAAATATTCATAAATGTCCATCATTCTGCATGAATTTTTCAATGTTCCATCACAAATCTTTTAGCTTGATCGGTTAGTATCTCTTCTATTATTATTGGTATATTTTTATTAATTAAAATCACTGCCCCTCTTGCATTTAATTCAAATGAAGATGATATTATTTTCCCCACCCATCCTCTTTTTAATTTTGCGTGTTCCAATTTGGTATGGTGTGTTTTTCGTAAAAAGACTTTAATTTTTTTAGGCCAAGACCCATTTTCTCTTCCATTACATTAAAACTAATAAATGTTCAATGTTCTATCCCTATTCTTCTTCAAAACAATATTTTTAATGATAAAATCTCTTTTCTTTAAATATTAAAGTAATTCTTCCCTTTTAAGAAAACCACACAACGTCCCTGCCCTGACAATGACGTATACATAGAGCCCTGAAAGCCTGCGAAAAAAACACTACAGAATTTCTCAAGGAAGTGCCTTTTTATTTGCTACTCCTTTCTAGGCACCATAGACCAGACCCCCTTAGATCAGAGTCTCCATCCTGCTACTACTTTTCTCAGATTATTTCCCTTTTACTAAGTTCTCCATGAATATTTCTTTACATTTTACTTTTAAACAATAAAATACAAGACGATTCAACAAAAATGTTTTAAAAAGACAACTTTTGCTACTTTTACTTATATCCATTACAAATATTTGCACAATCTTCTCCATCGGTAACCTCTATCTTTTTTTTACAAACTTTGCAGAAAATCTCCCACCTTGTTCTTGGTCTTGAAAATTCGTCAGTTCCTTTCTGCTACTTCGACCCTCAAAGTCGTGGGATATATCATTGAATACTTCAAGTTTTTAGCATTTAATTGTCTTTTCATATCTTCAAATTATTTTCTTTGTTTAATCAAGGTCAGGTTAAAGTCTTGAAAAAATAGTACATTTTCATGATCATCCTCAGGCGGGCCATTGTCCTGTTTAGAGTAATTAAATGCTGCTCCCAGAATTATCTTCCATTCTCAGTAGCTTAAAAGTTTCACCAGAACTGGTCAGTCCAAGTGTTCGGTGACCTCTCCAGATATGAAGCTTTTCTCCAAATTTGTCTTCTCCCAACACTTCTGGGATTCATTTTTGAAAAAAGTTCACCGAAATCCCTCAATTCCTTCCTTCAGTCTGATCATTCGGACATTGTTCCATCGAATGAAGTTCTCCATATGATGAATTTTGTCCAGCAATCCTTGTTTATTAACTCCCATTTTTTGGCATTTTTTTTCCAAAGCCTCAGGCTTTTCACACGTTTTTGTGAATTCAGCCTCTGCTTGACCCATTCTCTCCATGAGGTTTTCAACAATCTCTTTTATTTCTCTGGTTTTCTCCATCATATCTCTCATCATAATTTCTACACTTATGAATTAGTTACCCAAATTCTCCATTTTTTCCAGGATGATGCTCAGCTCTTGATCCGACACCCCAGTTGTACTGCTGGTTTCGTTGCCATTTTTGCACCACTCCCTTTTGGAATTTCACCCAAAGTTCCTGGTTGAAGAGGAGCTTCTTTGTTCTCAGCTACATTGGCTTCTTTGTGCTAGCTTTATCCATTTTTGATGAAGAAAATCTTGATTTTCAAGTTTTAATCGTCCAGGTAGCACTCCACAGAGAACTCAACCAAAATGTGCATGGTCCTTTTCATGCCCACACCCATTGGTAGGGATTCTTCATGCTGGTGTCGCAGTGGTCGACTGTGTTGGCTCCCCTGGTCTCACATATGACATAGTGGTGGTAGTTTGTGGATTCCGGGTCCGCAGAGTGTTCACACGAAATGATTGACTTCAACTACAGTCTTGGTTGGATCGCTCTTTAATCTGCAGATTGGGTTACTTCCATTCACCGGTACTATTGAAATGCCATTCAGGAGTCAGTGACAAAAGTCCCCCCGAACAGCTACAATACATTCTTTTTTATCCTGATCCATAGCATACTGTATAATGTTACACCAATCATAAAGGACCTCATCTTTTAATATCCAAATGTTAGTTCCTCGCATATACAAAGTATCTCTAAGTTAGTATGCTTGCTGTATAATATTTTACCAATCATAAGACCACAGCTTATCAATACTAGTAGCTAGTTTCTCACATATGCGAAGTCTCAGGGTGCTAATCAGTGCAGGTGCATATCAACAAGTGCTCTAATGTTCTCTCAGATGCTGCTGCGACCTTGACCTTCAATGCTCTGACATATTTTGTGTGTCAGCTTTTTGCTAAATTATTTCTTCTGCTGTTTTCCCATCATGTTGCAAAGCCCGACTACACTATACTAGCCCCTCGCTTAGTTTAGTTTAGCCAGCTTCCTCAGTTTGTCAAAAACTTCTTCAGGTTAGCCTGATTGAACTCCCCTACAATGATCGGGAAGGCATCAGGATGTACTGTCTCATGGCTGTTAATCATAGTGCTCAGCCCCTCCAGTGCCAGTCTGACATTAGCTTGAGGCAGAATTAACACTGTGACCAGGATGATGGTGGTGAACTCCCTCGACAGGTCGAATGGGCAACACTTGATCGCCAGATGTTCCAGGTCGGGAGAGCAGGACTGGGACATGACTGTCATGTCTGTACACCTTAATGAATTGATGATGACACAAACACTGCATCCCCTAGTGTTTCCTGATGCCGGTGTTTGGTCAGCACGATGGAGGTGTAGCCCTTGGGCTGTAGTGCTGCGTCCAGAATGTCTGCATTTAGCAGCACTCCCTGATGTCTTTCTGATGTCGAAGTCTGGCTTAGAGATCAGCGTTTGTTCTGCAAGGATTATTCGTTGACCAGGAGGATAGTAGGAAGTGGAAGCCTCAGGACCTAGCACCTTATCTTAACCTGTAGAACCCCCCCAACTTCCTTCATCCCTGTGGTCGGGTCTTCTTTACATGGCCCATGTCCGCTGCTGGTAATTGCTGCGGTGATTAAATGGTCCATGCTACCTTTAAATCCTTTAAATCCGCAATGTTTATATGTACAGAGCATCTGCTCTTTGCAACTCCTACAAAGTTTAAGTGGTCTGATAGTTGGCTGTTCAAATTTTCCATTGGGCTGAACTTGACTGAGTGCCAGCTGTTTAAAGGTCTCACATTCCGACTGAGACTGTGAATTCTCCCAATTCCAAGGTCTGCCAGCGATTCTAGGACATCCTTGTTAACAGGTAAGTTTGTTTTTGTGGTTCTAGTTCTTTAGTTGTATTTTAGTAGTTTTGAACGGAAATATTTAATAATTCCCCTCAGAGCTGCACACAAAGACACCATCTTGATGACTGCGACATCTGGCTGCTCACCCTCCCTCCTGCAAATGCCGTGTACTCGATCTGAGCTATCTCGGACCCTGGCACCAGGGAGACATCATACCATCTGGGATATTTGATCTCTTCCATGGAACCTGTTATCTATCCCCCTAACTATGGAATCCCCTATCTCCACAAGTTGCCTCTTCTCCTCCCTTCCCTTCTTAGCCACAGGACCAGACTCTGTGCTAGAGACCTGATCGTCGTGGCTTTTCCCTGGTGGGTTGTTTCCCCAACAGTATCCATAATGGTACACTTGTTATTGAGGGCTAAGGGCACAGAGATGCCCTGCCCTGCCTGCCTTTTCCCTTTCCCTCTTCTGACTTTCACTTATCTACCCTCCTCCTGCCTCTGTAACTCCTGTCTATCACCCCCTCTGCCTCCCAAATGATCCAGAGTTCATCCAACTCCAGCTCCAATTCCTTAACTCAGTTTTTTCAGGAGCTGTAGCTGGATGCATTTCTCACAAATGAAATCATCAGGGAATAAATCTGCTTGCTTCCCTAATGATCCATATACTGGAAGAGAAACATTCCCCTGCCTTGGCTGCCTTACCCCTGTCTATGAGTAGAGGATCAAAATATGATATCTAAAAACCTACCCTTACCTGTGACTACCTACTGAATTTTCTTTGTTCCTGAAATAGTGTGGCCACTCTGACTCAGTCCACTCCAACAATGACCTATTGCTCAACAATGGTGCTCAATAAAACTATCTCCCAGTCTGTCCGATTTATAGGAGGCCAATTGGGAGTACTGGGTGCAGTATATGATCCCGGAGATTCACAAGTAAAGTGTTTCACTTGGAAGGACTATTTAGGGCCCCAAATTGTGGTGAGGGTGCAAGTCAGATTCAGATTTTAGATTTATTGTCAGAGTACACATACAACCCTGAGATTATTTTTCTTCTGGACAAGGCAGAATTACCACTTAATGGTAGTGCAAAAAAACTGTACACAATGTACACATAAACAAATAAAGAAATGTAAACAAACTGCAATACAGAGAGAAAATCAGTACACAGGATCTTGAATTGAGTTCCTAAAATCCCAAATCCGCTTTAGCTGCTGAGGCAGAACAAACATCCAAAGAATTGGTATCCATAAAGGAAGAGCTTGAAGAGAAATTATCAGAAATTAACAGAAAATAACAGACCATATACAAACTTCATGTATAAGTGCATGATGCTAACTTATGGGCGGAAGAGACCAAGTTGCACTTAGAAGAGGTGGATGCTAAGGTGAAATCCATGAAAACAGAATATAATCTTACAATGAATGAGGTTGCAGCAATGACAGAACAAATGCAAAGTTATGCAAAATGTTTATCCATTCTATCAACAAATTAAAACTACATAAAACAGCAGCGACAGAGTCTGATTTATTAGATTAAAGAGGTAGAAATTCAGAATATCATAGATCATGCTTTTGGAAGATGACACTTTGAAATTAAGATATATTAGCATGAGGAAAGTGTTGTCTACATTTAAGTAAGAGTCCTTAAATGAGTCCCTGATGAAGTTTATTGTTGAGGAGTCTGATGGTGGAGGAGTAGCAGCTGCTCCTGAACCTGGTGGTGCGAGTCTGTGGCACCTAGACCTCTGTCCTGGAGCCATTTCCTGTGGTCACAGGGGTAGGTTCTGAGGGGACAATTAGTGGGAAGGGATGATTGACGAAGGAGGCCCTGAGGGAGCGATCCCTCCGGAAAGTAGGGAGGGGAGGGGAAGATGTGTCTTGCAGTGGGATCAAGTTGTTAGTGGCAGAAATAGCGGAAGATAATATATTGGATGTGGCGGCTAGTGGGGTGGTAGGTGAAGCCAAGGGGAGCCATGTCCTTGTTGTATCTCGGGGCAGAGGGGTCCAAGGAAGATGTGTGCTAGAGGAGATGCGGGTAAGGGCTGAGTTGATGGTAGTAGAACCAGAGATGAACCAAGTGAATTTGAGGTCAGGGTGGAAGTTAACAGCAAATGGATAAAGTTGACGAGCTCATCATGGGTGCGGGAGGCAGCACCAATGTAATCTTCAATGTAGGGGAGGATGAACTGAGGAGCCTTGTCTGTGTTGGCTTGTAGCATGGATTGCCTCACATAGCCAACAAAAGGCAGGCTTAGCTGGGACCCATGGCTACCTCTTTGTTTTGGAGAAAGTAGGATGAGTCAAAGGAGAAGTTATTGAGGGTGAAAACAAGCTCTGCCAGGCAGAGAAGGGTGCTGGTTGAAGGGAACTGGTGAGGTCTGCTATTGAGGAAAAAACGGAGGGCTTTGGCCCTTCAGTAGGGGGTGGGGGGTGGGAAAGATGGGCATCCATCTTATCTGAGTTTCTCCAGCACCTTCGTGGATTGCACTGGCCCCCAGCATGTGCAGATGTTCTTGTTCAACTTCTCTGGTCAATGAAACTATTTTGTGTTTCTCCAGACCCTGATTCTTCATGCTTTCATTTTCCCCATTGAAGTTCAGAAACCCAAAATGCCCACCCCTCTGCGTTTTCTTTCCCCTATCACAGCTGCTGCATCAGATCTCCATGAGTCATCGTATCTTAGTGTCTCACACCAGTTAAATCAGAGATTTTGTTTTCATTCTTCCAAAGTGGATCAGTTGCCATGTGGTTTACATTTTTGTGCATTCAGTTAAATAGTTTGGATTCTATTTCACTTATTTCTATTTCTTGTTTCTTTGATGGAAACATTAAAAACTGTGCACAATTTTCCATCGACGATTTGATTTTTGTGATTAAACTCTGGTTACATCAGTAACACCATTTAGCCCCAAAGACACTGGTGCCTGCCTAGATTGGAAGTGGAAGCAAATCAAACTGGGTCATAAGGCAGGACAGCACAAGAACTGGCCTTTCAGCCCTCCAGATTTGTGTTGCCAATTTAATGTTAGATATGTTGTGCCAGAGACCTGACCACTTAGTGAACAAGATCGAGACTCCCAGATGGTATGTTTCCTCCCACGTGCCAGGGTCAGGGACATCTCAGATCGAGTCCATATCATTGTCAAGTGAGTGGGTGAGCAGCCAGATGTCATGCTCCATGTGGGGACCAATAACATAGATGAGGTCCTGAAGAGAAAATAGAGGGAGTTAGGAAGGAAGTTGCAAATCAGGACCTCAGGAGTGGTGATCTCAGGATTGCTGCCTTTACCACGCACCAGAGAGGGGAAATGAGTGGCTGAAGAGTTGGGGCAAGGCACAGGGGGCGGGGGTTCAGATTTGTGAATCATTGGGATCTCTTCTGGGGAAGGTCCGACCTGTGTAAAAAGAACAGGCTGCACCTGAACTGGAGAAGGACCAATATCCTAGCAGGCAGATTTGCTAAAGCTGTTCGGTAGGGTTTAAACTTGTTTGAAGAGGGGGTGGGAACCAGAATATTAGTGCAGAGAATAGGGCAGAAGGTGGAAAGCTTAAATGTAGTCAGTTAGAGGATTTGAAATGCTATTTCAATGCTGCGAGTTTTAGGAATAAAGGGGATGAACTTAGAGTATGGATCAATGCGTGGAACTACCATGTTGTGGCCATTACAGGGACTTGGCTGGAGGAAAGGCAGGATTGGCTGATGCATGTACTGGGGTTTAGATGTTTTAAAACAAATAGGATGGAAGGTAAGGGGGGTTATGAGTAGCATAACTGGTCAGGGATAACTGGTCATGGCTGTGGAAAGGGAGGATGCTGCAGAGGAGGTAAGTACTGTGTCAGTGAGGATGGATGTCATAAATAGGAAGGGAGCTATCACTACTGGGAGTCATCTGTAGGCCCCCAAATAGCCCTCAGGACACCAAGGAACAGGTAAGTCGCCAGATTTTGGAATGGAATGGAAATTACAGGGTTGTAGTTATGTGAGACTTCAACTTCCCTTAATATTGACTGGCACCTCCTGACTCCAAGACTGATAGATGGAGCAGAATTTGTCCTGTGTCCAAGAAGGATTACTTTTTTTTAATAGTTTATTAAAAAATTATGATCATATATTCAGTCAATTACAAAATTAAAACTTACAAGTAAAAATGTAAATCGAGTATTTAGTCCATGATGGTTGTGCCCCAACTCCCCAACCCCCACCACCCAAGAAAAAAGCCCAAAGAAAAGAGTAGATACAAGAAAAACTAAGAGAAGGAGAAGAAGAGAAATTTACATTAATGATCTGGATGAAGGGATTGGATGTAATATCTCCAAATTTGCAGATGACACTAAGCTAGGAGGGGTTGTGTGCACAGAAGAGGGGGTCAGGAAGCTCCAGTGTGATTTGGATAAATTGAGGGACTGGGCAGATACATGGCAAATGCACTACAATGTGGATAAATGTGAGGTTATCCACTTTGGTAATACAAACCTGAGGGCAGATTACTATTTGAATGGCAATAGATTAAGAGATGGAGAAGTGCAGAGAGACCTAGGGGTACTTGTACACCAGTCTCTGAAGGCGAACATGCAGGTACAGCAGGCAGTTAAAAAGGCAAATGGTATGTTGGCCTTCATATCAAGAGGGTTTGAGTATAGGAACAAGGATACCTTACTGCAGCTGTACAGGGCCTTGGTGAGACCCCACCTGGAGTATTGTGTGCAGTTTTGCTCACCTTATCTAAGGAAGGATGTTCTTGCAATGGAGGGAGTGCAGAGGCGATTCACCAGGCTGATACCTGGAATGGCAGGAATGACTTATGAGGAAAGATTGCGCAAATTGGGATTGTACTCGCTGGAGTTTAGAAGATTGAGAGGGGATCTCATAGAGACATATAAAATTCTGGCAGGACTGGACAGAATGGATGCAGATGGGATGTTTCCAATGATGGGAAAATCCAGAACCCGGGGCCATGGTTTGAGGATAATAGGCAAACCATTTAGGACCGAGATGAGGAGGAATTTCTTTACCCAGAGGGTGGTGAATCTGTTGAATTCATTGCCACAGAGGGCAGTAGAGGCAGGTTCATTAAATATATTTAAGAGAGAATTAGATCTATTTCTTCAGTATAAGGGTATTAAAGGTTACGGAGAGAAGGCGGGGACGGGGTACTGAACTTTAAGATCAGCCATGATCTCGTTGAATGGCGGAGCAGGCTCGAAGGGTCGAATAACCTACTCCTGCTCCTATCTTCTATGTTTCTATGTTAAAGCAGGATGGATCGCTGAAAAGTGTCGCACACTCCACCGATCATAAATTGATGTTTTATTTAATTTTCTTTGGAGAAGATCAACAGAGGTCTCGATGGTGAGGCAGAACACAATTAAAGATTTACATCTGAAAATTGTACATTCAGATGCTAAACGTCAACCCATTTCTTAAGTTGTAGGTCATTTTCTCAAGTGGAATACAACTACGTATTCCAATGTACCATACCCAGATGTGAATGCAAGCACTCTACATTTTCTAGCCCCAGCCAATGCAATTTTAACAAATTCTATTTGATATTTAGATAGTTTCAGTTGAGGTCTAAGCCCTATAGTATTACCCAATAAGAATAATTCTGGGTTTTGTGGAAATTTAATTCCTGTAATCTGCTCTAAGAAATTTCCTAGATCGACCCAAAAATAACCAAGTTGAATGTAAAAAGGTTCTACCTCATTTCAACGTCTAAAACATAGGTTTGATAAGTCTGAATCTAATTTATTTAATTATTGTGATGGGACATATAATTGATGCAGAAAATGATATTGTACTAATCTATATCTTACATTGATTGTATTTAACATTCTATCCAACATAGTTCAGACCAGGTTTCCTCATCTATTCTTACATTTAATTCTGATTCCCATCTCTGACTGGACATGAACCCCCTGTTTGGGGGCTCCCATTTGAACTAAGAAATACATTGCTGAAGTAAGTTTCTTTCTATTTCTCCACATCACTACAGTTTGGTAAAAACATTGTTGGGCCAAATTTAACTCCAAGGATTCCTGACACAGTATGTGGATCAGCCAACTAGAGGAGAGGCCACACTGGATCCAATACTGGTTAATGAACCTGGTCAGGTGGCAGATCTCTTGGTGGGGGGGGGGGGGGCATTCTGATGAAAGTGACCACAACTCCCTGAGCTTTCGCATAGCTAAGGACAATGATAAAAGGAGACAAAATGGGAAAGAGTTTAATTGAGTAAGGGCTAATTATGATGGGATGAGGCAGGAACTAATGAGGGTAAATTGGGAACAGATGTTCATGGAAGAAAGCACAGAAGGATGTTTAGGCACCACTTGCACTTGGTTCAGGACAGGACTCTCCCAATGAGACAGGGAAAAGATGGTAGGGAAAGGGGACCATGGTTGTCAAAATAGGTGAGGCAGCAAATTAAGAGGAAGAAGGGAGCATATGTTAAATTTAGGAAGCAGGAAACAGGAAGGGCTCATGAGAAGTACATGGTAGCCAGGAAAGAGGTTAAGAAGGAGAATCCCATGGCATTCTCTGCATTCGTGAAGAACAGAAGGATGATGAGAATGAAGGTGGGGCTTCTTAAGAATAAAGGAAGCAAAATGTGCCTGGAGGTAAAGGAGATTTGTGAGGCCCTAAATTAATACTTTGCTTCAGTATTCACAAGAGGAAAGGACCTTGATCAGGTGAGATCGGAAAAGAACAGGCTTGTGTGCTGGACGATATTGAGATTGGGAAAGAGGAAGTCCTGGATATTCTTAAAAATATTTAATTGATAAGTCTCCTGGTCTGGATGCAATATTCCCTAGTTGCTGTGGGAAGGAAGGGAAGAGATAAATGAGACGTTGGCTATGATCTTTGATTCCTCCTTGGCTACATGGAACTGCCGGAGGATTTGAGAATGGCAAATGTCGGCCACTTGTTTAAAAAAGATAATAGGGAAAATCTTGGGAATTAGAGACCGGTGAGTGATGTACATCAATGGTGTACAAACTATTGGAGAAGGTTCTTAAGGACAGGATTTATGTGCATTTGGAGAAGTAGTCTTCTCAAGGATAGTCAACGTGGCTTTGTGAAGGGAAGGTCGTGCCTCACGAGCCTAATTGAGTCTTTTGAGGAGGTAGCAAAATAAATTGATGAGGGTCAGGCAGTATTTGGATTTTAGTAAAGCATTTGACAAGGCCCCTCACAAGAGCCTCATTCAAAAAGTCATGAGGCATGCGATCCATGGAACCTTGGCTATGTGGATTAAAAATTGGCTTGCGTGTATAAAGCAGAGAGTAGTAGTAGAAGGAAGTATTTTGCTTGGAGGTCTGTGACTAGTGAAGCTGTATAGGGATCTGTTCTGGAACCCCTGCTCTTTGTACTTTTTATAAATGACCTAGATCACACATGTCAAACTCTGGCCCGCGGGCATATAATTATATTTGGCCCGCAAGATCATTTCAAAAATGTATTAGAGGAGGCCCGCTGGCCACCGCGCCAGTATAGCGCATGCACAGTAATACAACAAATCCCAGAATGCATTGGCGTCAGCCTGCTAATCGCCCCCACCTCCTCTGTTTACGTTGCAGGGTCTCACCGTGGACTCTGGTTTTGGGGCCTGGCCGGTGTCAGGGGAAGCCAAGGCCGCTTCCCAGCGCCCGGAACCGGAGGCCTCGAGCCTGACCTCGCCAGGACCGTTGCCCACACCCCCTCCCTGCCGCAGGCCGATCCGCGACTCACGGTGACGGGGCCGCTGATCCGCCGAGATGCCGCCCTGCAGCGAGAGCCAATGCCCCCGCACTGTCGTTGTCCAACCCGATCGCCCGCAAACCCCGCCCTCCCGCACACAGGCCTGAGTAAGTATTATGAACTTTAATCTCAGGATTAAACGATCTTCCAATAGTTTCATGTCACAGTGATAAATATATTCCTGGTTAAAAATGGTCCTGCACCTGGATACAAGCTCATTAGGCATAAAACTTGAAAAGTGTGTAAATCAAAGGATATCTGTACCAATGGAAAAAGGGCATGGCAAATAACCCTGCTAGAGTTCATGGCCACAATCAGTCACCCATTTGATTGTTTCAGGAATCATGTTATTCTCCCACATTCTCAATAGCCCTCAGATTTTACTATTCGACAGCACACTAGCAACTTGGACTTAGTCCAAGTTTTTAATTTTGGCCCTCCGTGAATTTGAGTTTGACACCCCTGACCTAGATGATGAAGGAGAAGGATGGATCAATAAGTTTGCAGATGATATGAAGGTTGGAGGAGTTGTGGATAGTGCTAAAGCTAGCAGTAGGGAGAGGAGAGGAGAGGAGGGAAAAGGAGAGAGGAGAAGGACAGAAAAGAAGAGTCCGGGGCAGGTAAGAAAACTTTTTTAAAAGTCTCTTACCAGGGTCTGCGGGGAGGAGTCGGCGTCGGAGGCGGCCATTGGTCGAGCAAGCGTACAGGAGAGTGTGACGGGAAGGTAAGGTCTTTTTAAAGACTCTTACTGGGGACAGAGCCTAGCAGTAGGGAGAGGAGAGGAGAGGAGAGAAAAGGAGAGAGGAGAAGGACAGAAAAGAAAAGAGTCCGGGGCAGGTAAGAAAACTTTTTAAAAAGTCTCTTACCAGGGTCTGCGGGGAGGAGTCGGCGTCGGAGGCGGCCATTGGTCGAGCGAGCGTACAGGAGAGTGTGTAGGAGTTAATTGGTAAAAGGCCAATAAATAAGAGGGACAGCGAGCGGCCCAGTGAGTGAGCGGCCCAGCGAGTGAGCGGCCCAGCGAGTGAGTGGCCCAGTGAAGGAGTGGGACTTCCAGGCTTCGGCGAAAGCAGGAGGAGAGAAAGCTTAGTCTTTATTACTACTTCATTGGGGTAAGGGATGAGTGTTAAGGCTGTGTGTTGTCGGGAGTGCTGGATGTGGTAGGTCCTGGAGTCTTCCAGACTCCCGGATGTCCATATCTGCACTAGGTGTGTCGAGCTGCAGATTCTCAGGGACCGTGTTAGGGAACTAGAGCTGCAGCTCGATGACCTCAGGCTGGTTAGGGAAACAGAGGTAGTCATAGACAGGAGTTACAGCCAGGGCCACAGGAGGATGAAAGGTGGGTAACTGTTAGGAGAGGGACAAAAGAACGTAAGGTGCCAGAGAGGAGCCCTGTGAATGTAACCCTCAGCAATAAGTATGCCTCTTTGAGCACTGTTGAGGGGGACATCAAGGTTGGGGGGGAGCGACAGTGGCTGTGCCTCTGGCACGAGGTCGGCCCCTGTAGCTCAGAAAGGGAGGGAAAGGAAGAGAAGGGCAATTGTGGTAGGAGACTCCATAGTTAAGAGGACCGATAGGGGATTCTGCGGACGCAGCAAGGAGAACCGGATGGTGGTTTGCCTCCCTGGTGCCAGGGTCCGAGATGTTGCTGCTCGTGTCCCGGATATCCTAAAGTGGGAGGGACAGGAGCCAGAGGTCGTGGTACATGTAGGTACCAATGACATAGGGAGAAATAGAGAGGAGGTCCTAAAAAGTGAGTACAGGCAGTTAGGTAGGGAGTTAAAAAGAAGGACCGCAAAGGGGATAATCTCTGGATTACTCCCTGTGCCACGTGACAGTGTGAATAGAAATAGAATGAGGTGGAGGATTAACACGTGGCTGAAGGGGTGGAGTAAGGGGCAGGGTTTTAAGTTTCTGGATAACTGGGACATTTTTTGGGGGAGATGTGACCTGCACAGTAAGGACGGGTTACACTTAAATCCCAGGGGGACCAGAATCCTGGCAGGGGTATTTGCTAGGGCTACTCAGGATCCTTTAAACTAGAATGGTTGGGGGGAGGGAGCAAAATAGTACAGAGCAGTAAGGAGAAGGTTAGAATGCAAACAAAGAAAGTTTGTAGTAAGTATTTGAATATGGATGGGCAGGTGATAGAGAAGGGAAATGCTCTGGAAGAAGATGAAGGGCAATTGGCAGGAAAAGTAAATAATGTTGTTATTAAAGATGAGGGAAAACAGGGGTTAAAAATTGGGAAATCTCTGAAATTTATATATTTTAATGCCAGGAGTATTGTAAAAAAGGTGGATGAGCTGAAGGTGTGGATTGATACTTGGAAGTATGATGTGGTAGCGATTAGTGAGACATGGTTGCAGGAGGGATGTGATTGGCAGCTGAATATCCCTGGGTTTCGTTGTTTTAGGTGTGATAGAGTCGGAGGGGCAAGAGGAGGTGAGGTTGCATTGCTTGTCAGGGAAAATATTACATCGGTGCCTAGGAAGGATAGATTAGAGGGCACATCCACGGAGGCTATTTGGGTGGAACTGAGGAGTAGGAAAGGAGAGGTTACACTTGTAGGGGTGTATTATAGACCACCCGGAGGGGACCGAGACCTAGAGGAGCAAATCTGTAGGGAGATAGTAGATATTTGTGATAAGCACAGGGTTGTAATTATGGGAGATTTTAATTTTCCACATATAGATTGGGAAACACATTCTGTGAAAGGACTGGATGGGTTAGAGTTTGTGAAATGTGTGCAAGATAGTTTTTTACAACAATATGTAGAGGTGCCAACCAGAGAAGGAGCAGTGTTAGATCTACTGTTGGCAAATGGGTAGGGTCAAGTGACTGAGGTTAGTGTTGGCGAGCACTTCGGGTCCAGTGACCATAATGCCATCAGCTTCAATGTCATTATGGAAAGAGAGAAGTCAGGGCCAAGGGTTGAGGTTTTTGATTGGGGAAAAGCTAGATTTGAGGAGATGCGAAAGGACTTGCAGGGTATGGATTGGGACAATTTGTTTTATGGGCAGGATGTAGTAGAGAGATGGAAGTCTTTTAAAGATCAGATTTTGAGAGTGCAAAAGCTTTATGTTCCTGTTAGGTTAAAAGGAGGGGCAAAAGGTTTGAGAGAGCCGTGGTTTTCAAGGAATATTGGAAAATTGGTTCGAAGAAAAAGGGAGGCATACATTAGATATAAGAAGCATGGAGTTAAGGGGATGTTTGAAAGATACATTGAATGTAAGAGGAATCTTAAGAGAGGAATTAGGAAAGCTAAAAGAAGGTACGAGGAAACTATGGCAAGCAGGGTGAAAACTAATCCAAAAGAATTCTATAAATATGTTAATGGTAAAAGGAAAGCTAGAGACAAAATTGGTCCCTTAGAGAATCAGAGCGGAAAACTGTGTGTGGAGCCTAGAGAAATGGGGGAGATATTGAACAGTTTCTTTTCTTCGGTATTCACTAAGGAGAAGGATATTGGGAGATGTGAGATAAAAAAAGCAAATTGGGTAAATATGGGGAATATAGAGATTACAAAAGATGTAGTTTTAGGGCTTTTGAAGAATATAAAGGTGGATAAGTCTCCGGGACCAGATGGGATCTTCCCCAGGACATTGAGAGAGGTGAAGGAGGAAATAGCAGAGGCTCTGGTGGTAATTTTCCAAATGTCATTAGATATGGGGATAGTGCCGGAGCATTGGCGCATTGCGCATGTGGTTCCGTTATTTAAAAAGGGTTCAAGGAGGAAGCCTGGCAACTATCGGCCTGTAAGTTTGACGTCTGTGGTAGGTAAATTAATGGAGAAAATTCTTAGAGATAGTACTTATAAACATCTGGATAGACAGGGTCTGATCAGGAGCACTCAACATGGATTTGTGGGAGGAAGGTCATGTTTGACCAATCTGATTGAATTTTTTGAAGAGGTGACTAGGAATGTAGATGAGGGTAGCGCAGTGGATGTTGTCTATATGGATTTCAGTAAGGCCTTTGATAAGGTACCACATGGAAGGTTAGCTAAGAAGGTGCAGTCTTTAGGTATAAATTTTGAGATAGTCAAATGGATTGAACATTGGCTGAAAGGGAGAGGCCAGAGAGTGGTAGTGGATAATTGTCTGTCAGGTTGGAGGCCGGTGACCAGTGGTGTGCCTCAAGGATCTGTATTGGGCCCATTGTTGTTCGTTATATACATTAATGATCTAGATGATGGGGTGGTAAATTGGATTAGTAAATATGCAGACGACACTAAGATAGGTGGAATAGTGGATAATGAAGAAGGTTTTCAAGGATTGCAGAGGGATTTGGGCTGCTTAGAAAAGTGGGCTGAAAAATGGCAGATGGAATTTAATGCTGATAAGTGTGAGGTGCTTCATTTTGGTAAGAAGAATCAGAACAGGACATACGTGGTAAATGGGAGAGCATTGATGAATACAGAAGAGCAGAAAGATTTAGGAGTAACGGTACATCGTTCCCTGAAGGTAGAAACTCGTGAATAGGGTGGTGAAGAAGGCTTTTAGTATGCTGGCCTTTTTCAATCATTGCATGGAATATAGGAGTTGGGAGGTGATGTTGAGACTGTATAAGACGTTGGTGCGGCCTAATTTGGAGTTCTGTGTGCAGTTCTGGTCGCCTAATTATAGGAAGGATATAAACAGAGTGGAGAGAGTGCAGAGAAGGTTTACCAGAATGTTACCTGGGTTTAAGCATCTAGAGTATAGGGAGAGATTGGACAGATTAGGTCTTTATTCTTTGGAGCGTAGAAGGTTGAGAGGGGATTTGATAGAAGTATTTAAGATTATGAAAGGGA
The DNA here is from genome assembly GCF_036971445.1 of Narcine bancroftii. Taxonomy (NCBI): domain Eukaryota; kingdom Metazoa; phylum Chordata; class Chondrichthyes; order Torpediniformes; family Narcinidae; genus Narcine; species Narcine bancroftii. The sequence goes on from NC_091477.1 coordinate 61,734,513, forward strand.
TAGACAGAGTGGATGTGGATAGACTATTTCCGTTAAGAGGAGGAAAGATTAAAACAAGAGGACATGAGTTAAGAATTAAAGGGCAGAGGTTTAGAGGTAACATGAGGGGGAACTTCTTCACTCAGAGAGTGGTAGACGTGTGGAATGAGCTTCCGGGAGAAATAGTGGCGGCGGAGTCAATTGTATTATTTAAGAAAAGGTTGGACAGGTATATGGATGAGAAGAAGATGGAGGGTTATGGGCATTGTGCAGGGAGGTGGGACTAGAGAGGGGTGTTTGGTTCGGTGCGGACTGGAAGGGCCTAATGGCCTGTTTCCGTGCTGTAAATTGTTATGTTATGTTATGTTAGTTACAAAAGGAAATAGACAGGTTGCAGAGTTGGATGGAAAGGTGGCAGATGGAGTTCAATCCGGATAAAAGTGGTCATGAATTTTGGTCAGTCAAATCTTGGCTTAATTTAAAGGTTGGATACTTAACAGTGTGGAGGAACAGAGGGAGCTTTGGGTCCAAATCCATACACCTCTCAAGGTTGCTGGGCAGGTTAATAAGATAGTTAAGAAGGCCAATGGGGTTCATTAGTCAGGGGATTGAGTTCAAGAGTAGAGAGGTCATGTTGCAACTCTACAAATCTCTGGTGAGAACCACACTTGGAGTATTGCGTTCAGTTCTGATCACCTTATTATAGGACGGATGTGGAAGCTATGGAGATGGTGCATAGAAGATTTACCAGGAGTTGTGGGTGCCTAGAGTGCTTTGCTGGGGGTGGTGGTGGAGACTGAAATAATAAGGCATTTAAGAGACTCTTGGACAGGATTTTAAAAGGGACAGACAGAGTAAATGTGGATAGGCTTTTTCAATTAAGAAAGGGGGAGATTCAAACTAGAGGACATGGTTTAAGATTGAAGGGGGAAAGTTATAAGGGGAACATGAGGGGAAATTTCTTTACGCAGAGGGTGGTGGGGATGTGGAATGAGCTTCCGGCAGACGTGGTCGAGGCGGGATCATTGGTTACATTTAAGGAAAGACTGGATCGTTACATGGATAGGAGGGGACTAGAGGGGTATGGACCGGGTGCTGGTCAGTGGGACTAGGAGGATGGGGATTTGCTACGGCATGGACTAGTAGGGCTGAACTGGCCTGTTCTGTGCTTTAAGTGGTTATATGGTTACATGGAACATGGATGAATGAAAAGTAGAGGGTTATGAGGCTGGAAGTGTTTAGTTTTCTTTGGTAGGAATATGTAGGTCACAGCATCAAAGGCCGAGGGGCTTGTACTGTCCTTGTGCTGTGCTACGGTGTATGTTGTTAACCCCATCTGTCTTCACATGGGCTTTTTCCCTCTCCCCTCTCTGTTCATGCATGCCTTGAAGTATGACTGTTTTGTCTCTTTCCACCAGTATGTCCGCTCCAGCGTTAAAAAAAATATTGCCTCTTAAATCTCCTGAAAACCTTTCCCCAATAACCACTAACATATGATATTCTTTGGCTTGGCTTCACGGACGAAGATTAATTAAATCCCTAGGAAAAAGACTCTCCCTAATCAATGCCTCTCATGATTTTCTAAACCTCCATCTCATCTACTCTCAGGTTCTGACATTCCAAAGAAAAGCAACCTGGGTTTGTCTGACCTTTCCCTCTTGTTTATACCCCCTAATCCAGACCACATCGTGGAGCCTCTGCATTCTCTCTCTCCAGGGCCTCCACACACTTCCATAATGCAAACACTAGAACTGCACACGATACTCCATTTGGCCAGACCACAGCAGCCCACACACCTGGACCATCCTGTCTCCTTCCATTGCCACTTTTTGGCAGCTATGGACTTGAACCCCAGGATCCCTTTCTAAGCCAGTGGTTGGAAAGAACCTGCCATTTATTGTTAAACAAGATAGTCTGCAGATGCTCAAATGCAATGCACAAACATGCTGGAGAAAGTCAGCAGGTCACGTCACATCCACACGAAGGAAAGGGTAACCAGCATCCCTATACTGGTGTTTGTCCATAGCCTAGTGCATTGCCAACCCCGAAATTGGATGAACAACACCTAATGTCTGGGCACTCAAAACATTTACACCTGTCCCTGAGCTCCTCTCTTTACCTATGCCTCTGGCTCCTTTCTTCCTGCTCCTGACCTCCTTCCATTCCCTCTCCTATCACTTCCTAGCAACTTTTTTTTCTCTTCTACCCTCCCACCTTTTTCTACCTGTATGCTGCAATCCTCCCTCTTTTCCTGTATTCCCCCCATCTTTCTATTCAGGCATCTGTTTCCTTTTTGCACCTGCCTGGATGAAGGGCTCAGGCCCAAAATGTTGGTTATTCTTTCCTTCCTTTGGATGCTGCTTGAGCTGCTGAGTTTCTCCAGCGCATTTGTGTTTTGCTGTCCTTACTTTTCTTCCTCCCTCTCCCCCTGTGTCTCTCTCCACCTCTACCCTATCACCTCGGTCCCGTCCAGCTTCTACCCTTCACGTATGTAATGTCACCCCTTTATTATCAATGAAGAGTCCTGACCCCGGTCTCCAATGCCACTTTGAAACAATGGGAAAAGAAGGGAATAAAAAATTTATCTGATTGTTTTTCTGAGGGTTGTTTTTGTTCCTTTGACAAATTACAAAGGAAATATGGTATTAGTGCAAATTCTATATTTGTATATTATCAATTAAGATCTTTTGTAAAACAGTTGTGTGGTCGACATATGATTTTATTGCCTGAATCTAGTTTTGAAGAATATGTACTTTCAATACCAAAAAAGAGATATATATCTGATTTGTATTGTATTTTACAAGAAATTGATAGTAAAAAAGACTGGGATAAAGATAAGTTGAAATGGGAAGAAGCTTGGATGGAAATTTGTCAGAATAGTATTCGGAAATTAATTAATGCTAGACTAGCGATGATTAATTATAATTTTATTCATCAACTATATTTAACGTCGGAGAAATTAAAAAAAATTTGGTTTTAGTAAGTTGGATTCTTGTTTTCGATGTGATTGACGGCCAATACTTTTTTGCATACTGTTTGGCTTTGTGATCGATTGCAACAGTTTTGGAAAGGTATTCAATCTGTTTTTAACAGTTTATATAATATCCATCTTGTATTAGATCCCGATATATTTTTATTAGGGAACATGCAATCATTAATCGATTTAGGTTTAGGTTTAGAGGATTATCAGATTTCATTTATTTATTTAGCTTTAATTGTGGCTAAGAAATGTATAGCACTTACTTGGAAAGATAGAAATATACTAACTTTAGATAAGTGGTATTTGGAAATGAAATTTTGTTTGACTATGGAAAGAATATCTTTTTCAATTCAGGATAAGATGTCTTTTTATAAGTTAAAGTGGACTCCGTTTGCTAATTATATGCATTTAAGTTTGATTTAAATATATGTTTAAGTGTGATATTTTAGTATTGACAATTTTTTTTGTTGTTGTTAGAATTTTTTTAGGTTAAGTTTTATTTTTTTTTTGTAAGTGGGTATTTTTTTTCATATATAATATTGTCAATTTTATTAACTCTTCACTCTTTATTTTGGGTGGGGAGGGTTGGACTAATTTTAAGTTAGACTATTAGTATTGTGTTACAATTAACGGGGGGGTTATTTTGTGTAGTTTTCTGATGTAATATTGTAATCATACCTTTTTAATTTTTTTTTCTCTATTTTTCTTTAAATGTAATTCTTTATTGTATTCATGTTATAAAAATTTTAAATAAAGTCTTTAAAAAAAAAAGAAGAGTCCTGACCCAAGGCATTCAAGCACTCTCTCCCCATGGATGTTGCTTTTCCCACTGAGTGCCTGTTGCAGCTTAATGATTCCAGCACTTGGGTCTTTCTCCAGTATGCATAATATTTTGCTTAAATTGTTTTTGATTATTTAACTGCAAAATGCAGTCAGACAGTGAGCTCTGACCTGCCAAGGTAACGCCCAGAGTGTCCTGCATTCATTGGTTGAGCAAGGACAGCTAAATATCAGGATCTTACCTCATTCCAGCTGGATGAAGCTCACAACCAGACGAGGAGGTTGCAGCGGTCCTTGGATGAACAGACAGAGGAATCAGAGAACCTTCAGGTACAGCTGGAACACTTGCAGACCAGGTACGTGGTGTAGACACACTCCTCTCATAGAACAGTATAGCACAAGAACGTGTCTGTGCTGAATACAATGTACAAATCAAACTAAAACTCAGCTACTTGCCCTTGATAGATATTCCTCCTTTCCCTAACTATCTAGAAGCCTCTTAAACATTATTGTTTCTGCTTCTACCATGAGTCACCCACTGCTCGTGTAAAATATTCGCTTTGTACATCTCCTTTAAAATTACCCCTACCCTGGACCTTAAATACGTCCTCCTGTGTGTGATGTTTTTACGCTGTGGAAAATAATTCTGACTGTCCAAACTCCTTTTAGTTCACACCCTCTGAACCAGGCAGCATTCAAGTAAACATCTTCTGTACCCTTTCCAAAGCCACAACATCCTTTCTGTAATGGTGTGACCAATAATGTGCACAATATTCCAAGTGTGGCCTTCACTAAAGTTTTATATAGCTGCAAAATGATCTCTACTTTTATATTCAATGAAGCCAAACATACCATATGCTTTCTGTACCACCCTATCTACTTGCATGGTCACTTTCAATAAGCTATGGACCTGAACCTCCTGATTCCTCTGCACATTAATGCTTTCAAGAGGCTGTTATTCACTGTATCCTTCCCATTGCATTTCACCTCCCAAAGTGCAACACCTCTGTTGAATTTGGGAAGTATTAGGTTTGGTGGGTACAATCAAAGGTAACTTTATTGAACACAGAGGAGACAAACAGGGAAAGATATCAAACGATACTTAATTACTACTGAATAACTATATTGTACCATTCACACTATGGGGGCATTAAGAAGAATGACACACACACCAAAGCTTTGAAGTCAAAACTGCTTTATTGCACTGGCCATTGCGTTTATATGGGCCCTAGGCGCTGAAGTCAGGGCCCTGCTTCATCGGAGCACCAGTCTGGTATTGGTCGGCATTCCTGCCACAGTTCTCAATCTTCCCGTCATGCAGGAGGTCACCTGGGATGATGACTAGTGTCACCCCCAGGCCTGCACAGTCGCTGCGTTTGTCAGCCATTTTGTGGGCCAGTCCACGACTCCGTGCACAGGCTGCTACAAGACATCCCCAGAACCAGCAATCGACTTGTTGTCCATAGACTTGGGTGATCTGCCCCTGCATCAGTCCAGATATGCCAGTTTCAGGCGGTCGACGGTAAAAGTATCCTTCTTACCGCCAATATCAACGATGAAAGTCAAACCATTCTCCCTGATGACCCTGTAGGGTTGGTGGGGGGTGGTGGGGGTGGTGGTGATGTGTGCCCTTTCACATGAACACATACTGACAAGTCTTTAAGTTCATGGGGATGTTATGTTTGGGCTTGATGTGTGGTGGGGGTTGTTGCAGGGCCAGGGACCCCAGTTTTTATCGCAGGTTCTCAAAGGTAGCCATGGGGCCTTCCGGATGTTTGTCGGGGGACAGGAACTCCCCTGGAATGGTTAGGGGTGTGCCGTGGATCATTTCCACCACCAAGGCATTGAAATCTTCCTTCGGCGAAGTGCGAATCCTCAGCAGGACCAAAGGCAGTTCGACCACCCAGTTGAGACCCTTGTGGCTGCCTTCAGGCGCCTGTGAAACTGCTCCACCAACCCATTGGCCTGAGGGTGGTACACTGTGGTGTGGTGGAGCTGTGTCCCCATGGAATTAGCCAGCTCTGCCCAGAGGTAAATTGTGCCAGAGGATAGGTGCTGTGGGACCCCGAATCTGGACACCCATTGATATACAGTGCCCTCCATAATGTTTGGGACAAAGAAACCTTGTTTCTTTTATTTTCACCTGAGCTCCACAATTTTAAATTTGTAATCAAGCAAATCACATATAATTAAAGTGCACATTGCAGACCTTATTCAAGGTTATTTGTAAACATTTTGGTTTGACCATTTAGAAATTACAGCACTTTTTATACACAGTCCCCTCACTTCAGGACATCACAAGGTTAGGGACACTTGGCTTCACAGGTGTTGTGAGTACTCAAATATGTTTAATTGCTTCATTAGTGTAGGGATAAGAGAGCTGGACTTGATTCTCAGCTTTTGATCACCTTAGGAGTCTGTAGTTGCGATTTTTCTACATGAGGACAATGAAAATCAAAAACACCATTATTAGGCTAAAAAACATGAAATAATCAGTGCAAGGCATCATCCAAAAAGAAAGAGTGTACTGGTGAGTGTGAAGTGAGAAACATGTTCCGTGTTTTCTCCATGTATGTAACGTGTATGTGTGTAACGTGTCCATGTATGTGTGTAACGTGTGAAACCTGTTCCGTGATTTCTCTGTGTCTGGATGAGTGTGTGATGTGTGAAACCTATTCTGTGTTTTCACGGTGTTTGGACTGTGTTTTCTCAGTCACTGGTGCAGAACCTTGTTCCATCTTTTCTCTGTCAATGAATGAATGTGTGAGGAGTGAAATCTGTTCCAAGTTTTCCCTGCCACTGGATGAAGGTGTAAGGTGTAAACATAGAAACATAGAAGATAAGAGCAGGAGTAGGTCATTCGGCTCTTCGAGCCAGCTCTGCCATTCAATGAGATCATGGCTGATCTTAAAGTACCCCATCCCCGCCTTCTCGCCGTAACCCTAACCCTAACCCTAATTCCCTTATACTGAAGAAATATATCTAATTCCCTCTTAAATATATTCAATGAACCTGCCTCTACTGCTCTCTGTGGCAATGAATTCCACAGATTCACCACCATCTTGGTTCTAAATGGTTTGCCTATTATCCTCGAACCTTGGCCCCGGGTTCTGGACTCCCCCACATTGGAAACATCCCTTCTGCATCCATTCTGTCCAGTCCTGCCAGAATTTTATATGTCTCTATGAGAACCCCTCTCAATCTTCTAAACTACAGTGAGTACAATCCCAAATTGCGCAATCTTTCCTCATAAGTTATTCCTGCCATTCCAGGTATCAGCCTGGTGAATCGCCTTTGCACTCCCTCCATTGCAAGAACATCCTCAGATAAGGCAACCAAAACTGCACACAATACTCCAGGTGTGGTCTCACTAAGGCTCTGTTCAGCTGCAGTAAGGTATCCCTATACCTATACTCAAACCCTCTTGATATGAAGGCCTTTTTAAGTGCCTGCTGTACCTGCATGCTCGCCTTCAGTGACTGGTGCACAAGAACCCCTAGGTCTCTCTGCACTTCCCCATCTCCCAATCTATTGCCATTCAAATAGTAATCTGCCCTCCGGTTTGTATTACCAAAGTGGATAACCTCACATTTATTCACATTGTAGTGCATTTGCCATGTATCTGCCCAGTCCCCCAATTTATCCAAATCACACTGGAGCTTCCTGACCCCCCTCTTCAGTGCACACAACCCCTCCTAGCTTAGTGTCATCTGCAAATTTGGAGATATTACATCTAATCCCCTCATCTAGGTCATTAATGTAAATTGTGAACAGCTGGGGTCCCAGTACAGATCCCTGTGGCACCCCACTGGTCACCGCCTGCCACTCAGAAAATGACCCGTTTATCCCAACTCTCTGTTTTCTATCTGCCAGCCAGTTCTCAATCCACATCAATATCTTGCCCCCAATCCCATGAGCCTTGATTTTACATGTCAGTCGTTTATGTGGAACCTTATTGAAGGCCTTTTGGAAATCCAGGTACACCATATCCACTGGCTCTCCCCCATCTATTTAACCTGTCACCATCTCAAAGAATTCCAATAGATTTTTCAAGCACCATTTACCTTTTGTAAATCCATGTTGACTCTGTCCGATCCCTTCTCTGCTAGTCATATGCTCCGCTATTACATCCTTAATAATGGATTCCATCATTTTGCCCACTACTGATGTAAGGCTCACCGGCCTATAATTCCCTGCTTTTTCTCTACCCCCCTTTTTAAATATTAGGGTAACATTAGCTACTCTCCAATCCATGGGTTCTGATCCTGAGTCTATCGAGTTCAGGAAAATAATTCTTAAAGCATCTGCTATCTGAATGTCCACTTCTTTAAGTACCCTAAAATGTAGATTATCAGGCCCTTGCGATTTATCGGCCTTCAATCCCTTCAATTTCCCCAAGACCATGTCCTTAGAGATACTAATTTCTTTCAGCTCCTCCCTTGCATTAGTCTCTATGTTTCCCAACATCCTTGGGAGGTTATTTGTATCCTCTCTTGTGAAAACAGAACTAAAGTAAGAATTTAATTGGTCTGCCATTTCCTTATTCCTCATTATATATTCCCCTGATTCTCACTGCAAGGTACCTACTCTGGATTTTACCAATCTTTTCCTCTTGACATATCTATAAAAGCTTTTGCAATTGGTTTTTATGTTTGCCGTAAGTTTACTTTCATAATTTATTTTTGCCCTCTTGATTAATCACTTTGTCCTCCTTTGCTGCATCTTGAACTGTTCCCAGTCTTCAGTTTGGTACTTTTTTTGGCCAATTGATATGCTCTCTCTTTGGACCTAATGCTGTCTCTAATTTCCCTTGTTATCCACGGTTGAGTCACCTTTTTTGCTTTATTTTTATGCCAGACCGGTATAAACGATTTCTGCAATTCTTCCATTAGATCTTTGAATGCTTTCCATTGTCTATCCACTGTCAACCCCCCCCCCCACATAAACACCACTCAATCAATCTTACTCAACTCCCATCTCATACCATCATAATTCCCTTTATTTAAATTTAGGACCTTAGTCTCGTTTTTAATTTCTTCACTTTCCATGTTGAGTGAGAATTCGATCATATTGTGATCGCTCCTACCCAAAGGGCCTCGTACAACAAGATTGCTGATTAGCCCCTTTTCATTACATAATACCCAGTCTAAAATGGCCTTCCTCTGAGTTAGTTCCTTGACATATTGGTCTAGATAACCGTCCCGTAAACATTCAAGGAATTCCTCCTCCTCAGTATTTTTACTAATTTGGATAATCCAATCTATATGTAAATTAAAGTCTCCCATGAGCTGTTCCCTTATTGCATGCTTCTCTAATTTCTCTTTTTATGCCTTCCCTCACCTCTACATTACTATTTGGAGGGCTATATACCACCCCCACTAACGTTTTCCGTCCCTTGCTATTCCTCAGTTCTACCCATATAGATTCCGTATCTTCCGAGTTAATATCCTTCCTGTCAATTGTGTCGGTCCCTTCTCTCACCATCAAAGCTACCCCACCCCTTTTCTTTCTTGCCGATCCCTCCTAAATATTGTATACCCCGGGAGTTAAGTTCCCAGGTTTGCCCATCTTGCAGCCATGTTTATGTAATCCCAATCAAATAGCATTTCTTTGACTCAATTTCCACAGCCAATTCATCTACCTTGTTCCGAATGCTGCTTGCATTAAAATATAAAGCCTTCAGATTTGCTTTTTTCACCCTTCTTGCTCTTTCTGAATTTTTACATTCGCTGCCTAACCCAACTTTTCCTATTTTATCTTTCCTGTCCTTTGCCCTATCATACAGGTTCCCATCCCCCTCCCAAATTAGTTTAAACCGCATCCGACAGCTGCACCAAACCTAGCTGCCAATATATTGACCCCTTTTGGGATTAGGTGTAACCCATCCTTCTTGTAAAGGTCATGCCTTCCCCAAAAGAGATCCCAATGGTCCAAGAAGCCAAAACCCTGTCTTTTACACCAGCCCCTTTGTACACATTCATTTCATTTCATTTTTGTCCTCAGTTGCACTTGGCATAGGGAGCAATCCAGAGATTACCACCCTGGAGGACCTGTTTCTTAGCTTCTGACCTAGCTCACTGTAATCCTTTTTTAGTACCTCCTCCCTCTTTTTATCTATGTGATTGGTACCCACATGTACCAAGACATCAGGCTGCTTGCCCTCTCCTTTCAGAATACTCTGGACCCGATTTGAGATATCCCGTACCCTCGCACCAGGGAGGCAGCACACCATGCGGGTATACCTATCTTGCTTACAGAATCTCTTGTCTGTACCTCTGACAATGGAGTCCCCAATGACCACTGCATTCCTTCTTACCTTTTGTACCACTATACCAGGCTCAGTGCCATCGACCTGATCACTGCGGCCAGCTTCTGTCAGGTCATCTCCCTCAAAAGCATCCAACACAATATACCTGTTGCTGAGAGGAGTATTCACAGGTGTGCTCTCCATTTTCCGGGCATTTTTCTTCCCTCCCCTGACAGTTACCCACTTACCTGACACATCGGGTCTCGGGGTAACTATCTCCCTGAAAGTTGAATCTATTAACTCCTCACTCTCCCTTACCAGCTGCAGGTCCTCAAGCTGCATCTCAAGATCCCCAACTTGGTCCTTAAGGAACTGCATCTCGGTGCACTTGATGCAGATGTGGCTATCTTGGAGGGTAGAACTCAACCATGGTTCCCACATCTGACACCCAGTACAAAGCACTAAGCTCATAGGCATGACTGAGTTAAAATAATGCTGCTTACCTTTCTCCTTGCCTGCTTTCGCCTAAACCTGTTGAGCCAAATCCTGGAAGTCCCATTCCTTCGCCGCGTCGCTCGCTCGACGGGCCACTCACCTCACCATCTCGTCACTATCACCAAGCTCCTCCATCTCCGACTCTCAGCCGAATCAAGTAGACCCAAGCCCCGGGAAATCCCCGACTTTTATAGCTTACCTTCTCATCACTTTCCCCAAGCTCCTCCTCCTCCGACTCACAGCCCGACTCTGTTTGAAGTGTGAATCCTGTTCCCTACTTTCTCTGTCACTGGATGAGTGTGTGAGGCGTGAAACTAGTTCCGTGTTTTCTATTTCACTGGATGAGTGTGTAAGGCATGAAACCTGTTCCAGCTTTTAACTGTCACTGGATGAGTGTGTGAGGTGCAGACACCTGTTCTGTGTTTCCTCTGTGTCTGGATGAATGTGTGAGGTGTATAAACCTATTCTGTGTTTCCTCTGTGTCGGGATGAGTGGGTGAGGTGTAGAAACCTGCTCCATGTTTTCTGTGTCTTGATGAATGTCTGAGGTGTGAAACCTGTTCCGTATTTTCTCTGTGTCTGGATGGGTGTGTGAGCTGTGTTTTCTCTGTGTCTGGATGATTGTGTGAATGTGAAACCTGGTCCAAGTTTTCTCTGTCACTGGATGAGTGTCTGAAGTGTGAAACCTATTCCGTATTTTCTCTGTCACTGGATGAGTGAGTGAGGTGCAGAAACCAGTTCCGTGTTTTTTTTCTGTCACTGGATGAGTGTGTAAAGTGAGAAACCAGTTCCGTGTTTTCTCTGTTTCTGGATGAGTGTTTGAATTGTGAATCCTGTTCCCTACTTTCACTGTCACTGGATGAGTGTGAGGCATGAAACCATTTCCGTGTTTTCTATTTCACTGGATGAATGTGTAAGGCGTGAAACATGTTCCGTGTTTTCTCTGTCAGTGGATGAGTGTGTGAAGTTTGAAACCTCCTCCATGTTTTCTCTGTCACTGAATGAGTGTGTGAAGTGTGAAACCTGCTCCAAGTTTTCTTTGTGCTGGATGAGTGTGTGTGGTGTGAAACCTGTTCTGTGTTTTCTCTGTGTCTGGATGAGTGTGTGAGGTGCAGAAACCATTTCCATGTTTTCTCTGTCACTGGATGAGTGTGTGAGGTGTGAAATATGCTCCTTGTTTTCTCTGTTTCTGGATGAGTGTGTGAGGTGTGTAAACAGCTCTATTTTCTCTGTCGCTGGATAAGTGTGTGAAATTTGAAATCATTTCTGTGTTTTCTCTTGTCACTGGATGAGTGTGTGAGGTGTGAAACATGCTCTGTGTTTTCTCTGTCACTGGATGAGTGTGTGAGGCGTGTAAACAGCTCTATTTTCTCTGTCACTGGATAAGTGTGCGAAGTGTGAAATCATTTCTCTGTTTCCTCTGTCACCGGATGAGTTTGTAAAGTGTGAAACCTCCTCCGTGTTTTCTCTGTGTCTTGTTGAATGAGTGAGGGTTGAAACCTGTTCCGTGTTTTCTCTTGTCACATGATGAGAGTATGAGGTTTGAAACCTGTTCTGTGTTTTCACTGTGTCTGGATGAGTGTGTGAAGTGTGAAACCTGCTCCAAGTTTTCCTTGTGTCTGAATGAGTTTGTGTGGTGTGAAACCTGTTCCATGTTTACTCTGTTTCTTCATGAGTGTTTGAGGTGCAGAAACCAATTCCATGTTTTCTCTGTCACTGAAGTGTGAAAACTGCTCTGTGTTTTCTCTGTCATTGGATGAATGTGTGAGGTGTGAAACATGTTCCGTGTTTTCTCTCTTTCTTCATGAGTGTCTGAGGTGCAGAAACCAGTTTCTTGTTTTCTCTGTGTCTGTTTGAGTGTATGAAGTATGAAACCTTCTCCGTGTTTTCTCTGTCACACGATGAGAGTGTGAGGTGTAGAAACCCTCACAGTGTCTTCTCTATATCTGGATGAGTGTGTGAGGTATGAAAACTGCTCTGTGTTTTCTCTGTGACTGGATGAGAGTGTGAGGTGTAGAAACCGTCTCAGTGTTTTCTCTGTCACTGGATGAGTGTGTGAGGTGTGAAAACTGTTCCGTGTTTTCTATTTCACTGGATGAGTGTGTAAGGTGTGAAACCTGTTCCAAGTTTTCTCTGTCACTGGATGTGTGCGTGAGGGGTGAAACCTGTTCCCTGTTTTCTCTGTGACTGGATGAGTGTGTAAGGTGTGAAACCTGTTCCAAGTTTTCTCTGACACTGGATGAGTGTGTGAGGTATGAAACCTGTACCATGTTTTCTCTGTGTCTGGATGTGTGCGTGAGGTGTGAAAACCTGTTCCCTGTTTTCTCTGTGTCTGGATGCGTGTGTGAAGAGTGAAATCTGCTCTGTGTTTTCTTTGTCACTGGATGAATATGTGAGGTATGAAAACTGTTCTGTGTTTTCTCTGTGTCTGGATGAGTGTGTGAGGTGTGAAACCAGTTCTGTGTTTTCTCTGTATCTGGATGAGCGTGTGAGGTGTAGAAACCTACTTTGTGTTTTCTCTGTCACTGGATGAGTGTTTGAGATTTAGAAATCTGTTCAACTGTTTTATTTTCTCACCCATGCAGGTTGAGGAGGCAACAGACATTGTTTGCGACCAGAAGCTCTTGTTTTGACCTGAATGATCCCAGTGAGACTGGCAGTGATCTTGACGATGCTGAGTTATTGCTGTTACAGATTCCCTGAACTGTAGTGGGAAGGTTGGTGTATAGAAGTGAGCACGAGCATTGCCAACATCAGCACTTCGCAGATATTCTCTTCAAAGATTGAGGATTAGCTTCATTTATGAACATTGTAACCTTTTAAATATATTTATACATATAACTACCCACTGTTAACTATATTTACATGAATTTTCTTTCATAAACCTGAGTATTTAGACATTGGGGTAGACTGTGTGATTTATTTTTACTTCACCTCCATAAGGTATATTTGGATCAGCTGCTCCATATTTTGTGGCATCACTGGGAGTGAAGAGGCTATTGACCCTCTTGCAGTTCTGACATTCCTCATCAGGAATCTGGACCAGGCAACTGCATGTGGTACCTGGGAGCATTCAGAGCAGCAGTCAAATTTAGGAATAACTCAGATGAAGGAAATAAAGAGTGGCTGACTTCAATGGGAGGAGGATTAGCAGAAGGCAGCATAGATGAGGAAAATCCAATACCATACACCATGCTGGAGAAACTCAGCAGGTCGTGCACCATCCACAGGAAGTAAAGGGTGACCAAAGGGCCTTCCTGTGGAGTGGCAGAACTAAGACAGGCACTTGGGGAGAGAGGGGAGGAAAATGGTGAAAGAGAAAGGGTCACAACTAACAGCTCAGAGCTGCATGCAGCTGGAAGTGTGAATGAGAAAGGATCTGAGAAGGGGTTGGAGGAGAGGGCTCTGATAAGAGAAGGAAGGGAAGTGGTGTGGAGCTGGAGGAATGGGGAAAGCGAGAGACTTGGGAGAAGGATTAACAGAGATGGATGTTAATGCCGTCTGGTTGGAGAATGTCCAAATGTTCCTCCAATTTGCAGCTGGCCACAGTTTGGCAGTGCATGACGCCATGGACATGTTGGTGTGGGAATACTGTGTGGAATTAAAATGGTCACTGGGTGCTCACTGATGCGATATCCCAGTCAGCGTCCTGTCTCTCCAATGTAGAGAAGAGCAGTGGATGCACCAAATGCAGTTCACAGGTGAGTAAGGTCTGTTTGGAGCCCCGAATGGAGGTGAGAGAGGAGGTGTAGGCACAAATGTAGCCTTTCTTGTGGTTACAGGGGCTTGGCATCAAGGGGGTGATTAGTGAAGAAGGAGTCGACAAGGAAGTTACGAAGGGAACAGTCATGGCAGAAACAGAAGAGAGGAGGAGAGGTGAAGGTGTGTTTGGTTGTGGGATCCTGCTGTAAGTGGTGGAAATTGGAGAGGATCATATGATGGTTGCTGTAAACTGATTTCTCTCTTGTGAACTCTTGGCAAGAACAATCGGTAAAAACTGAATTATGTTTATATTCTTGACTAACAAGATTTATAAACTCTGCATGCGTTAAAGGGGATATTTCCAAGAGGCTGTTTATTTTTAAAAGTTTAGACCCTTCAAGCCCACAAACCCATGCTGCCCAATCACACCCAGTTAACCTGGCTATTTTGAAGGGTGGGAGGCAGGAAACCGAAGGCCCCAGGGAAAACCGAAGGCCCGCAGACATGGGGCGAATGTACAAACTCCTTACAGACAGCACAGGAATCGAACCCTAGTCACTGGCGCTATGACAGCATAGCATGAACTACTTCGCTGTTATCCATGCCATTTACCCAATCACAGAAGAGACATAGATCTAAGAAAGCTCCAACAGTGTAAGAGAACTGTTAGTCTCGGCGATGAAGACTAGCGTATTTCTGACTGAGAAGGTGGCACGTGAAGAACAGGTGAGTGAGCTATGTCAGAAGGAGGCTGCTGAGTGGCCAGTGCAGACTCCAACAAGCAGGATGTGCAGGAGCCCTGCAAGTAATTCAACAATCTAACAGAACCAAGGTGCTGAGAATTTGATCATCCAGTCACATTAGTTTCGCACCCAACTAATGACTAATTAATGAATTGTCTGTTGTGACAGAGTATCTAGAGGTGTATTGGGAGGAATTGCTATGCTAGAGCAGCTTGCACACACACATTTTAAAACAGAATTTTTGCAAAATGCTTTTTGCAGAGGAGCAACATAGTATCAACAGCAGCTTGCCTGGGAGAGCATGTGATCTTTTCAGGCAAGCCAGAACAGTTTTGATCTCAGAGAGGGAGGGAGTAAAACAGAATTCAGTTCCAGAAGGACAAAGCTGGCAAACTTTGGGAGGCTGCCTGGTCAAAAGAGAAGGCTGGCAGTCTGAAAGGTGACCTGAAAGAAAGAGGATCATCTGGGGCAAGTTTTGTCAGCAAGACTGATTGAGAAGGAATGAGTGGATGTCCTGGAAAAGGAATCTCTCTCTGAAATCAGCAAGAACCCTCCTGAGTGGTAACCATTTGCCTGTTAAGCACCATAGACTGGTGAACTTTGTTTATGCTTACTTCTGTGCACACTCTCACCATCTGTCCTTTCCGTAGAACTTCCTAACACTTGAATGCAAACCTTTAAAAAAATTTTGAGTAATCCAACGAGGAATTGTTTGAAAAAGTTATTAAACCCTTTGAAAAATATTCATTTTTATACAATTTACTAGAAAACCATCCTTCCCTGGTGAAATACCACTTTGCAAAGAAACAAGGGCTTCACTAATTTTTCTTAAATGGAGCATCTAAATATTTCTGATCTTGGCTATTCAAGGTAGACAGACTAATCTGAGACAAAAATTATCAGTTTTAACCTCATCGCTATCAAGCAGCAATCAATATAAAGTAAAATAAAAATCCTTACAAGAATCATTTAATTATTTTTTTTTTATTTTTCACACTATGAACCATATCAACCAAAATATGTACAAACATTTCTCATTAAATTTACACAGTGGTCTTTTCTCCCCTTTTTTTCCCCTTTCCCTCCCTCCCCTCTCCCCACCCCCTTCCAAAATCTATTAATATTCAACATATACAATACAATAAAACCATAACAATATTTTCCCACAAAGGAAAATAAACAAGAAAAATGCATCACCTATTTATAACACACTGAATCTAGTCATTTTGTCTTCTTATCATTTTCATTCTCATTCTAGGGGATGGAGGTCATAGGCAAGCTCTCTCTGACATGTTCCATGTATGGTTCCCAAATTTGTTCAAACATTGTGACTTTATTTTTTAAATTATATGTTATTTTTTCCAATGGAATACATTTATTCATTTTCATTTCCTGTATTGATTTAACCATAAATTTGGCTACTTTATTCTTTTTACTTGTCTTTTGTCCAGTTTTATCCAACATTGGATTAAGGTTAAAATCCCCTCCTATCAATATATTTCCTTGTGTGTCTGCAATTTTCAAAAAAAAAATCCTGCATAAACTTTTGATCCTCCTTGCTTCGCGTACATATATTGAGCAAATTCCAAAATTCTGAGTATATCTGACACTTTATCATTGCATACCTCCCTGCCAGATCAATTATTTCCTCCTTTATTTTGATTGGTTCTTTTTTGTTAACTGCACCTCTAGCTTTTGAGTTATAGGATGCTGCCATTACATGTCCTACTCAGTCTCTCTTTAGTTTGTTATGTTCTGCTTCAGTTAGATGCATCTCCTGCACAAATGCTATATCTATTTTTTCCTTCTTCAATAAATTTAGTAGCCTCTTCCTTTTAATGTGGTTATGTATTTCATTAATATACAGTCATATAGTTCAACATGGCCATCTTATATCTTGCATACACCTCTTTTCCACCTCTTTGCCACCTTCATCCCCCTTTTCCCCATTTTCATTTCTTAGTTTTCTCTTAGTACCCTAATGTATGACAACACATTTAAGATATAAAGTACCCCCGCAGTTCCCACTTCCACAAATACCTTAACCCTAAAAGTTACCCCCCCCCCCCCTCTCTGAGTTGCCCCATATCCTTTGCCGGGCAACCACAACTCCCCTTTTCATTTGGATTGCGATCTTGTTCGCAGCATCAACTGATTTTACAGTGACGGTTATTCCCCCTCTACCCAGCCCTCTCAAGAAAACATTTTTTTAACACATTTAACAAAGCTCTCTCTCTTCTTTTTTTTCCCCACTCCTTGGTGAAGAAGGCTTTTAGTATGCTGGCCTTTATCAATCATTGCATGGAATATAGGAGTTGGGAGGTGATGTTGAGATTGTATAAGACGTTGGTGCGGCCTAATTTGGAGTTCTGTGTGCAGTTCTGGTCGCCTAATTATAGGAAGGATATAAACTGAGTGGAGAGAGTGCAGAGAAGGTTTACCAGAATGTTACCTGGGTTTAAGCATCTAGAGTATAGGGAGAGATTGGACAGATTAGGTCTTTATTCTTTGGAGCGTAGAAGGTTGAGAGGGGATTTGATAGAAGTATTTAAGATTATGAAAGGGATAGACAGAGTGGATGTGGATAGACTATTTCCGTTAAGAGGAGGAAAGATTAAAACAAGAGGACATGAGTTAAGAATTAAAGGGCAGAGGTTTAGAGGTAACATGAGGGGGAACTTCTTTACTCAGAGAGTGGTAGCCGTGTGGAATGATCTTCCGGGAGAAATAGTGGCGGCGGAGTCAATTGTATTATTTAAGAAAAGGTTGGACAGGTATATGGGTGAGAAGAAGATGGAGGGTTATGGGCATTGTGCAGAGAGGTGGGACTAGAAAGGGGTGTTTGGTTCGGTGCGGACTAGAAGGGCCTAATGGCCTGTTTCCGTGCTGTAATTGTTATGTTAAGATTTGATTTTTAAAAATCAATGCAACACAAATTTGATGTAATACAAAATTGATGCAATACAAATTTGATGCGCAAATTTGATGTGATGCAATTGCATGAAACACAAAATTTAATGCGACACATAATTTAATATGACGCAAATTTTAAATGACACAAAATTGATTGGACACAATATTGATGCAACTCAAAATTTGATGCAAAGTGAAATTGATGCGATGCAAATTTGATGTGACACAAATATGATGCGGCACAAAACCAAAGCAATGCAAAATTGATGCAATGCAATATTTCATTTTTTTTAATTGATGCAACACAAATTTGATGCAATGCATATGTTATGCCATACAAAATTGGATGCAACACAAATTTGCTGCATCACAAATTTGATGCGATGCAAATTTCATGCCATAAAAATTGGATGCAACACAAATTATACGTGACACAATATTTCAATATTTAATTGATGCAGCGCAAATTTATTGCAATGCAAATTGCATGAAACACAAAATTTAATGTGAAGCAAAATTTGATGTGACGTTAAATTGATGTGAAAAATGAAAAGACACAAAAATAATGAGACACAAAATGGATGAGACACAATATGGATGCAATGCAAATTTAATGTGATGCAAGATTTCATTTTTAAAAATTAATGCGACACTAATTTGATGCAATATAAAACTGATGCAATGCAAATTTGATGCCGCGCAAATTTGATGCAATGCAAATTGCATGAAACACGAAATTTAATGTAATGCAAAATTTAATGCGATGCATAATTTAATGTAACAAAATTAAACAATGCAAAATTGATGTGACGCGATATTGATGCAACACAAAATTTGATGCAAAGTTAAATTGATGCGATCATAATTTGATGTGACATATATATGATGCAACACAAAACTGATGCAATACAAAATTGCTGGAATACAAATTTAATGTGATGCAAAATTTGATGCAATGCAAATTTGATGCGATGCAATATTTCATTTTTAATATTGATGTAACTCAAATTTGATTGAATACAAATGTTATGCCAGATAAAATTGGATGCAACGCAAATTGGCTGTAGCACAAATTTGATGTGATGCAAATTTTACGTGACACAATATTTCATTTCAAATAAATAATGGCACACAAATTTGATGCGACACAAATTTCATGCGATGCAAATTTTGAAAAAAACAAATTTGATACGAAGTAAATTTCTTTTCAAATTGATGTGAAAAAAAATATGATGCAAAATTGATGCTTGCAAATTTAATGCAACATACATTTGATGTGATGTAACATTGATGTGACAAAGAATTGATGCAACCCAAAATTGATGTAATGCTAAATTTGATGAAATGCAAATTTGATGCAATTCAGTATTTCATTTTTTGAAATTAATGTGACAAAAATGATCTGATGTGATGCAAATTTAATGCCAAACAAAATTGGATGCAACACAAATTGTACGTGTCGCAATATTTCATTTCATAAAAATAATTTGACACAAATTTGATGCGATGCAAATTGCATGAATCACAAAATGTAATGTGATGCAAAATTGATGCATGCAAATTTAATTCGACATACATTTGATGTGATGTAACATTGACGTGGCAAACAATTGATGCAACACAAAATTGACGCAATGCAAAATTTGATACAATGCAAATTTGATGCAATTCAATATTTCATTTTTAAAAATTAATGTGACAAAAATGTGATATGATGCAAATTGAATAACATACAAAATTGGATGCAACACAACTTGTACATGACACAATATTTCATTTCAAAAAGATAATTCGACACAAATTTGATGCAATGCAAATTGCATGAATCACAAAATTTAATGTGATGCAAACTTGATGCATGCAAATTTAATCGGACATACATTTGATGCTTTGCAAAATTTAATGCATCTCATAATTTAAAGTGATACAAATGTAAAATGACATAAAATTGATGTGACACAATATTGATGCAACTCAAAATTTGATGTAAAGTGAAATTGATGCGATGCAAATTTGATGTGATACAAATATGATGTGAAACAAAACTAAAGCAATCCAAAATTGATGCAATGCAATATTTCATTTTTAAAAATTGATGCAACGCAAATTTGCTGCAGCACAAATATGATGTGATGCAAATTTCAAGAAATGCAACCTTTAATGTGATGCATAAATTGATGCAATGCAAATTTTATGTGATGCAATATTTCATTTTTTAAAAAGCGACACAAATTTGATGCGACACAAATTTGAGTCAATGCAAAAATGATGTTGGACAAATTTGATGCAATGCAAATTGCATGAAGCATAAAATTTAATGTGATGCAAAATTTGATGCAACATTAAATTGATGCGAAAAATGACACCACGCAATAACAATGAGATACAAAATTGATGAGATGCAATACGGATGCGATGAAAATTTAATGTGATGCAGGATTTCATTTTTAAAAATTAATGCAACACAAATTTGATTTGATGCAAAGCAAATTTAATATGCAATATTTCATTTCAAATCAATGCGACAAAAGCTGGTGTGATGCAAAATTTATGCATGCAAATTTAATGCAACACATATTTGATGTGATGTAACATTGATGTGACAATCTATTGATACACAATTGATACAATGTGAAATTTGATGCAATGCCAACTTGATGCAAT
Source organism: Narcine bancroftii (assembly GCF_036971445.1). NCBI lineage: Eukaryota > Metazoa > Chordata > Chondrichthyes > Torpediniformes > Narcinidae > Narcine > Narcine bancroftii. The sequence goes on from NC_091477.1 coordinate 61,755,015, forward strand.
TCAATATTTCATTATTAAAAATAAATGAGACAAAAATTTGTTGTGATGCAAATGTTATGCCATACAAAATTGGATGTAAAACAAATTTGCTGCTGCACAAATTTGATGCAATGCAAATTTCATGAAGTTCAATATTTGATGCGATGCAAATTTAATAGCATAAAAAATTGGATGCAACACAAATTGTACTTGACACAATATTTCATTACCAAAAATAATGCAACACAAATTTGATGCAATGCAAAATTGAAGCCACACAAATTTGATGTGGTGCAAATTTGATGCGATGCAAATTGCATTAAACGCAAAATTTAATGTGATGCTGTAATGGAAGAATCTAACCTGTTTTTTTCTTAATTTGCAGCTCTTGGTTCTGCAGGGCTGAGAACCTGTTTTTTTTTAAATTGCAGCTTTGGGTTCTGCAAGGCTGAGAATCAAATTGTTTTTAGAATCAGCAGACATAAGCTAAATTCCACCGAGGGGCCAGAGATGCAGTTATCTGAAGAAAGGACATCTGTGTATCAAGAACATTTAATCTTCCTGCTTGTTTTGGTCACAGAATGTCAGAGGCCTAGCCTTGATGCAAAATAAACCATTGTATTCAAAGTGATAAACTGAAAATTAGGTTATTCGTTAGTAGCCTAGCATGCTAACTTGCTTGCTTATCTTTCTTGCTGTGCTGGAAATAGGTGCTTGGGTAAGCGGTTTTTGGGTAATATAAGCCATGGTCCCGCTGCTGAAGTTTGAGACTCTCTGAGAGGTGGCAACATCTCTCAGCAAGAAGAAGAAGAACTTCTGGAGTCCAGCCAACGTCCCGGTCGGGGAGGTGGAGAAGGTGCTACCAGTGACTTGACTACCTACTACAAGTGTGTAGTCGTTGCCTCGCTTCGGCAGTTGGGACCAGTCCAAGCGTTGATAAGTATAATTGGGAAGGGTTTGCATATTGTAGTGTGAAATCAGCTTTTCAATTTGTAATAAAACATTTGTATAATCTGAACAGCTCTTGGCGTGTGTGTCTATTTTCTTTCGGTAGCTCAAACACTGTGACCAATCTAAAACGAACAAAGTGAGAGGTACAAGTTTCCCTAAGACAATTGGTGCTGCGAGCAGGGTTGGTCTCAAGATGTTTCGCCAAAAGAAAGAGGTGAGCCCTGAGCAGTTCTTGATTCCTGGATGGACTTCCAAAGAGAAGTTAGACCCATCAAGTGCACCTCTGGGAGAGCGGGTTGCCACTCTCCTTTGAGAAAGAAAATTTCCTGATAAAAAGGGGACGCTGACGGATGGTTTTTGGTTGCCACTCCGTTCAGCGTGAAGCAGAATCAGTTCAAAGAGAAGTAGAATCTCAGCACAAGAGAAAGCAATGAGAGGAGAAGCTAGAAGCCATGTGACAATGCTGTTCCATGATGAGCAAGATTGTTTGCACCATTCAGGACAGAGCCAAAGAATGGGAAGATAAGCATGTCCAAATGATCTGCTGTAATATTAAACTCTGGCAGCAGCTCTATGCAGATAAGGAAAGGCATGGAGTAGAACCCGATCCATATCGTATTCGTGTCATGATAAGGAATGGTGATGATCCTGATGTAATTGAGGATTGGGATGGGAATATCTGAAATGACAATGGTAATAATGCAGATACTCTTCAGCATGTGTCTAACATATTACCCTCTCCACCTGCTGTTCACGCCCGCCCCATAAGGCAGCAGACTTCCCAAACAGATGGAAGGGAGATGATGTAAGGGTAGAAATGGAAGGGATAGATACCCCGGTCTCCCAAGTGGATCCAGGGGAAAATACTCAAACCCCTGCTTATGCTCTATGGCCTACTCCCTCTACGGGATGGCCTAGACCTCCTCCCCTAGACTGGGAGGAGGTCCCTGCGGGCCAAAGTGGGAACAGGGGTCAGAAGCAGTCAATGATACGTGACTTCTCTGTAAAAGAGCTGGCTGCCATTGGAGATCGATTTAAGCAAAAGGCAGGAGAAACTCTGGCAGCCTGACTCTTGCGCGTTTGGGAACAAGGAGGGGGTAATGTATTTTTAACCCCTGAGGAATTGTTGGGATTAGGAACATTGACTACTGATATCCGGGTCACTTCTGAGCTGCGGGGTAGAGAGAGAGAGGTGGATTACTTACTTACTACTCTAGGGGATGCCCTGCTACGAGTATACCCATCACAGTAGATTGGGATTTACATTTGCAGAATAATTGGAGAACCCAAGAGGAGGGTATAGCAGTAATTCATCAACAGGCCCTGGCCTCTGCCTTGTATGCAGGGCGTTTGAGGCTATGGGTACATGGGGGGAGCCCTGATGAAGAAATATTCATGGCCAGAATGCATACCAGATTGGTTTGTTCCGCCAAACCCACTACACAGGGACTGGTTCTGTCTGTAACTAGTCTGCTAATTGGGCATTCTGTGCCTGAACTGGTGCACGCTTTATCTGGGCTTCGAGAATTAAGAGTTGGGAGGTAAAATCCACTCACGTACAGCCCAGGTTACATCAGACAAGCAGGATGAAAAGAGAGGGGCTGCTGCTAATAACGGACCGACAAGAAAGGACCTTTTTCTAACCTTGTTAAAGTTAGGCGTACCTAAAAGTGATATTGATGGGAAACCTACTGCAGTCCTTTATGCCCTTTATAAGAGAAAAGCAGGGGAACATCATCCCCAGCTGCTGAGTCGTCCTGGCTCAGCTGTGCCCTCTGCTCCCCCTGCTGCTTATATCGAGCTGGCTTCTCCTGCTTCAGTTACCCGTGATGAGGTACAACAAATGGTTAACAAGGCCCTTATGGATAATAGTGCCATGTGGGCCTGAAAGCCCCCGAACCCTACTAAAGCATGAAGGTGTGGGCAGGGCTCCCGTGTCTACACCATTGAGATATGGCAGATACACGGGGACCCAATGCCCAACATACCATTAACAATCCATTAGGGTGAGGGTAATGACTACCAATATTTGGCCTTGGTCGATACCGGTGCAGAGCACTCGGTGATTCCAGGTAACCTCGACCTCTGGACTGGACAGACCTTTTGAATAGAGAGGTTGGGAGGAGCGGTCATCCTGGCAAAGGAAATAAAAGTACGTGCCACAGTGGGTGATAGCCCTTTCCCTATCTGGTTACATGCCCTGGTGGCTGCCACTGATGAGTGTATCCTGGGTATTAATATGTTGGCCAGTACGGCCCTTAATACTAGCCAAGGGGGATTTGCATTTGGAATTTGGACTATTATATTGACGGCTCCTGGAGAATGACAGTTGATTATTGCTTTTTGAACAAACATGTCCCACCACTTGGTTCAGCAGTTCCGGACATTGTTACCCTTATTGAAAACATTGCTATTGGGAACTCAGGAACATGGTATGCTGTCATTGATCTCGCTAATGCCTTCTTCAGTATTCTTATAGCTGAGGACTCACAGGAAGGGGCGCCAGTATACCTTCACCCACCTCCCTCAGGGTTATGTATACTCTCCCACTATTTGCCACAGCCTAATTGCCCGTGATCTGGAGACGGTGACAGTATCGCCTTCCCTCTCAATTCACCATTATATTGATGATGTGGTGATCCAAGGGGCCACAGAAGAGATGGTACAGGAAGGTTTGAAGAGTGTCCAAGATACCCTGATGCAAAGAGGGTGGGCCATTAACCCTGCCAAGGTACAGGGCCTGTCCCAGACAGTTATTTTCCTTGGAATTCAGTGGCATGCTGGAGAACAAGTGGTTCCCGATAAAGTTTGCAATAAAATTGCAGACTTGGCCACTCCTACTAACCAAAAAGAGACCCAGCATTTCCTGGGGTTATTGGGATACTGGTGACGCCATATTCCACACTTGGCTTTGCTTTAACGTCCTCTATATAAGGTTACCCAAAAGAAAACAAACTTTGTATGGTGTGACGATCAGGAAAGGGCATTCCAGTCTGTCAAACAGGCTATTCTTCAGGCCCTTCCCATTGCTCCCTGCAATGGGCAGGGCCTCACCCCATTACCCTCACCCCAATGGATACCCCCTACGAACTACAGGTCTCCATTACTGATGATGTGGCCTGCTGGAGCTTCTGGCAGAAACAAGAGGGTCGCCGAGTCCCACTGGGATTCTGGTCACGTACCATGCCTGAGGCTGCCACTTGTTATTCTGCTTTTGAACAACAGTTACGAGCCTGCTGGGCCCTGGTGGAGAATGAAAGAATGACAGGTGATGCAGATGTTCAACTGCGACCTGCACTTCCAATAATGAATTGGGTCCTGGCTAATGATGCAAATCTAAAGATCGGGCAGGCTCAGCAGTCTTCTATTGTTAAATGGAAGTGGTATATTCAGAGTCGTGCAACCAGAGGGCCTGAAGGTGTGGGCTGCATACACGAACAGGTGGCTGATCTTCCGTCTCGTCATGAGGATGTTGAACCTGCCTTGCCCCCTCCTTTACCCCCTTCACCAGCTCAGTGCGGTAAACCATATGATTTGCTCACTCCAGCAGAACAAGAGGTTTACTGATGGTAGCAGCCGGTGGGTGAAAGGAAAGCAAAAGTGGAAGGCAGTGGCTTGCCAGCCCAAGTCAGGAACTCACTTATCAGAGGAGGGGGATGGTGGCTCCAGTCAGTATGCTGAGTTGAAGGCAGTCACTTTACCACTAGATCCCCATGATCACCCTCTTGGCCTGTTTACTGATTCCTAGGCTGTAGCTAATGGACATGTGGTATGGATGCCTGATTGGCAAAAGAATGACTGGATGATACATGACCACCCAGTGTTGGGCAAACAATTGTGGCAGCTGTTGTGGGATGCTTCCCACCACCATGAGATAACTGTGTATCTCGTTGATGCCCATACCAATGTGGCGACTAACATGGCACAACATAATGCAGTAGCAGATCAGCTTGCCACTATCAGCCATGCTGATACCGTCCCCCTGGCTCGAATGGCACATGAACAGAGTGGCCATTTGGGCCCGAACACATGCTTTACCGTCCATCATGTCAGCTTGTGAAGTCCCGTGTCGTTCCTCCTGGTCCGCATGGCCGAATAAAACGGGGTGCTTGCCCAGCTGCGGTTTGGCAAATTGATTACATAGGCCCTATGCCAGACTGTTTGGGTAAACGTTACATCCTAGTAATGGTTGACACCTTTTCGGGCCTGGTTTTTGCTTTTCCCACCAAGACGGCTGACCAAGCTAGCACTATCCAAGGACTAAATCATTTAATTTCTCCTTATGTTGTTCCATAGGAGATTCAGTCTGATAATGGCTCGCACTTCTCCAGGAAGACAATCTGTGATTGGGCAAATGACAACAGTATCTTATGGGTTCACCATATTCCTTATTATCTCCAGGTTGCTGGGTTAGTTGAATGAACGAATGGCTTACTGAAGGAACAAATTTGTTTGTTAACACCACTGTGAACCCTGAAGGGGTGGTGTCATGTGGTGCAGCAAGCAGTCGACAATTTAAATCATCGCCCTTTAAAAGGAGGTACACCTTTCCACCGACTTCTTCACACTTCTGAACTACAGCTTATTCCAGAGGAAAAAAAATCATTACCCCCCCACTCCTGAACTAGAGAATGACGGACAAAAGGTATGGGTGGCACCACCAGGTAGTGTCCCTCCTGTAAAAGGAGAAATAGTGACACCTGCCCAGGGTAACACTTGATGGGTAGCTATTGAGGGACAGGATAATTTAGTCTGTTTAAACACTGAACGCTTACGGCATCGTGAGTGACATCTGTCAGGCTTCTTTGTTCCAGGTTCTCCGTTTTACGCTTCTGGTGATCTGGCTTAACATCTGCTTTGGTGCCAACAATTGGATTTGTAATAACGAGGAAGTTCCGAGGGAGTTGTCCGTGGGAGACAAGGCCTGGTGCATTACATCAAGGAAATCCTCGGTCACCCACCTCAAATGCAGCTTATATCAATATGTTATTGCCAGTGTTGGTTCTTATATTTTGTTTGTAGATGGACCAACTGAAGAGGTTGCTCCCTACTTCTGTGATGGTCGTTTTTGTACTCGCTTTGTATCTTGTAATAACTCTGCTCCACCTGTTGCTAAGTGGCGGAAGGATTCCAGTTCTGTGGAGGATTGGTGGTCTGCCTCACCATCAAACATTCCTTCAGATTTGTCTGACAATTCCTTTCTCCATTTGATGCAATGCAAAATTGATGCAACACAAATTTAATGCGATGCAAATTTCATGAACTGCAACATTTAATGTGATGCAAAATTTGATGCAATGCAAATTTAGATGAAAAGCAAATTTGATACAATGCAGTAGTTCATTTCAAATTGAAGTGAAAAAATTTGATGTGAAGCAAAATTTATACATGCAAATTTAATGCGACACTCATTTGATGTGATATAACATTGATGTGACAAACAATTGATGGAACACAATATTGATGCAATGCAAAATTAGATCCAATGCAAATTTTATGCAATGCAATATTTCATTTTTAAAAATTTATGCGACAAATATCTGGTGCGATGCAAATTTAATGCCATACAAAATTGGATGCAATACAAATTTTACATTAGACAATATTTCATTTCAAAAAAAGATGTGATGTAAATTGCGTGAAATTCAAAAATTAATGTGATGCAAATTTTTTTTATTTTTTTTTAAATTTTATTTTTCACACCATAAATCACATTAGCCATGATATACACTTTTTCTTTTTCACACATATACAGTGACTTTTTCTCCCCCCCACTCCCTCCTCCCAAGCCACCCCCCACCCCCCCTCATCCATTTTAGGTATACAATCTAGGTTGCATTAAACCAGTCAGACAATGTTGTCATTCAACAAAAATACACCAGAAATTCTACAGAGTCCATTCTTTTCTTTCCTTCTCTTTCCATCAACTTAGGTAATGTTTGTCCCCGGTAGGTTTTCGCTATTGTATTTAATGTAAGGCTCCCATACTTGTTCGAATATTTCAATATTATTTCTTAAACTATATGTTATTTTTTCTAATGGAATACATTTATTCATTTCTATATACCATTGTTGTATTTTCAAATTATCTTCCAATTTCCAGGTTGACATAATACATTTTTTTGCTACGGCTAGGGCTATCTTAACAAATCTTTTTTGTGCATCCTCCAAATCAATTCCAAATTCTTTGTTTTTTATGTTACTTAGGAGAAAGATCTCTGGATTCTTTGGTATATTGTTTTCTGTTATTTTATTTAATATCTGATTGAGATCATCCCAAAATTTTTCTACTCTCTCACATGTCCAGTTTGCATGAATTGTTGTTCCCATTTCTTTTTTACATCGAAAACATCTATCCTTTGAACAAATGAGAGATAAGTACAATATAACTGGAGATACAGCGCTGGCATATTACCAACTGAGATACTACTTGAAGGATAAATTAGGAAGCAATTTGAGTTTACCAGAGGAAGTAACCTTGAATATGTGATTACAGATACAATGTTAATCAAAAGATTTATAACAAATATGTATATTAAACTGCAAGAAAAGGAGAATGAGGAAACAAATGGTAAAACTAAACAAAAATGGGAACAAGATTTAAATATAAAGATAAAAAAGGAAACATGGGAGAAATTATGTTCTGGAACGATGAGAAATACAATAAATACGAGGCTACGTATGATACAATATAATTGGTTACACAGACTATACATTACACCGCAAAAGTTAAATAAATGGGACCCAACAGTATCTGATAAATGTGATGCAAATTTGATGCGACTTTTACTTGATGCAAAAAATGACATGACACAAAAATAATGAGATGCAAAATTGATGAGATGCAATATGGATTCAATGCAAATTTAAGGTGATGAAAGATTTCATTTTTAAATATCAATGCAAGACAAATTTGATGCAATGCACATTTGATGCAATGCAAATTTGATGCAGCACAAATTTGATGCAATGCAAATTGCATGAAACACAACATTTAATGTGATGAAAAATTTGATGCATGCAAATTTAATGTGACACACATTTGATGCTTTGCAAAATTTAATGCGATGCATAATTTAAAGTAACACAAATTTAAAATGACGTAAATTTGATGTGACATAATATTGATGGAACTCAAAGTTTGATGCAAAGTGAAATTGATGCGATGCAAATTCAATGTGACACAAATATGATGCGACACAAAACTGAAACATTGCAAAATTGATGCGATGCAAATTTGATGTGGCAGAAATTTGATGAAATGCAAATTGTATGAAACATAAAATTTAACATGATGCAAAATTTGATGCAATGCAATATTTCATTTCAAATTGATGTAACAAAAATCAATGCAAAACAAAATTGATGCAATGTAAATTTGATGTGATGCAAAAATCAATGCAAAACAAAATTGATGCAATGTAAATTTGATGTGATGCAAAATATAATGCAAAAAATGACATGACACAAAAATAATGAGGCACAAAATTGATTAGATGCAATATGGATGCAATGAAAATTTAATGTGATGCAAGATTTCATTTTTAAAAATTAATGCGTCACAAATTTGATTTGATGCAAAACAAATTTGATATGATGCAATATTTCATTTCAAATAGATGCAACAAAAAATGATGTGATGCAAAATTTATGCATGCAAATTTAATGCAATACATTGTGATGTAACATTGCAACATTTGTGTTGCTTTAATTTTAGTTGCTTAAATTTAGTATCACCTTAAATTTTGAGTCGCATCAATATTGCATTGCATGAAATTTGTGTCACACCAATTTTACTTCACACTAATTCTTGTGACATCAATTTTGTGTTGCATCAAATTTTCAGTTGGATGAATTTTGCATTGCATCACTTTTGTGTCACATCATATTTGGGTCACATCAACTTCGCTTCCCATCATTTTTGTGTTGCTTCAAATTTGCTTTGCCCCATACTTTGCATCACAACAAATTTGTGTCACATTAATTTTTAAAAATGAATTTTTCATTTAATGAAATTTGCATTTCATCAATTTTGCATTGAATCAAATTTGCATTGCATCAATTTTGTGTTGTATCATTTATATGTCACATCAATTTTACATCGCATCAAATTGGAGTCACATTAAATTTTTGATTGCATTAAATGTATGATGCATTAAATTTGCACATATCAAATTTGCATAACATCAATTTTTGTTACATTAATTTGAAGAAATATTGTGTCGCATCAAATTTGCTTTGCATTATATTTTGCATCACATCAAATTTACATTGCATCAATTTTGTTTTGCATTGATTTTTGTTACATCAATTAGAAATGAAATATTGCATTGTATCAAATTTTCATTGCATTCATGTTGAGTCTCATCAATTTTGCTTCACATTAATTTTGTGTCGTGCCATTTTTCACATAATTTTAACGTCTCATCAAATTTTGCATCATATTATGTTTTGCATTGCATAAAATTTGATTCACATAAAATTTTTAGTCACATAATTTTTGTGTCACATCAAATTTGTGCTGTGTCAATTTTTTGTTGCATCAATTTAACATTACATAAGATTTGCATCACATTAATTTTGCATTTCATGAAATTTGCATCGCATCAAAGTTGCACCTCATCAAATTTTTGTTGCACCCAAATTTGTATGGCATTAAATTTGCATCACATCAAAGTTGTGTCACATTAATTTTAAAAAATGAAATTTAGCATCACTTCAAATTTGCATTGCATCCAATTTTGTGTTGCATCAACTGTTTGTCTCATCAATTTTACATCACTTGAAATGTGTGTTGCATTAAATCTGCATGCATCAAGTAAATTTTTGTTGCATCAATTATATTGCATCAAATCAAATTTGTGTCGCATTTATATTTTTGTCGCATGAATTTAATGTCATATCAAATTTTGCATCACACTAATTTTGTGTTGAATATAATTTGCATTGACACAAATTCTGAGTCACATTAATATTGCATCACATAAATTTGATGTTGCATTTAATTGCCATTGCATCAATTTGCATCTAATAAATTATTTATGGATCAATGTTATGTTGCATTAAATTGGTGTCGCATAAAATTTGCATTGCATATGTTTTATTTCACATCATATTAGGCATCATTTTAAATTTTGTGTCTCATAAAATTGTTGTCACCTCTAATTTGGGTTTCATCAATACTGCTTTGCATCAAATTTTTAGATGCATCAGTATTGTTTCATACCAATTTTGTGTCGCTCAAAATTTCATTGCATCAAATTAGCATTGCATTAATTGGTGTCGCATAAAATTTGCATTGCATGAAATTTGTGCCTCATCAAATTTGCACTGCATCTAATCTGTGTCATGTCAATTTAATGTTACATCAAATATTGTGTTGCATTATATTTTGCATCATATAAAATTTGCTTTGCAACAATTTAGCATTGCATCAAATGTGTGTCACATTAAATTAGCATACATCAATTTGCATAACATCAATTTTTGTTCCATCAATTTGAAAAGAAATATTGTGTCGCATCAAATTTGCTTTGCATCAAATTTTCAGTTGCATCAAATTTGTGTCACATTAATTTTTTGTTGCTTAAATTTGTCATCTCTTTTATTTTGAATTGCATCAATATTGGATCGCATAAATTTTGTATCACATAAATTTTGTGTCGCTCCAATTCATGTGACATCAATTTTGTTTCTCGTCAAATTTTGTATTCAATTAATTTTGCATGGCATCAATTTTGTGTTACATCATATTTGTGTCACATCACTTTTGCTTCCCATTAATTTTGTTTCACATCAAATTTGCCTTGCATCAAATTTGCTTTGCATCAATATCATGTTGCATCAATTTTTGTCACATCAATTTGAAATGAAATATTGCATCATATCAAATTTGCCTTGCATTCATACTGTGTCTCATCAATTTTGCATCACTTTAATTTTGCGTTGTGTAATTTTTCGCATCATTTTAACGTCTCACCAAATTTTGCATCATATTATGTTTTGCTTTGCATAAAATTTGATTTGCATCAAATTTTTAGTCACATAAATTTTGAGTCACATCAAATTTATGTTGCAACAATTTAACTTTGCCTAAAATTTTGCATCACATTAATTTTGCATTTCACAAAATTTGCATTGCATCAAATTTGCACCTCATCAAATTTGTGTTGCATCCCAATTTGTATGGAATCAAATTTGCATCGCATCCAAGTTATGTCAAATTAATTTTTAAAAATTAAATTCAGCATCGCTTCAAATTTTCATTGCATCCAATTTTGTGTTGCATCATCTGTTTGTCTCATTAATTTTACATGACTTGAAATATGTGTTGCATTAAATTTGCATGCATCAAATTTGTGTTGCAATATTTGTCACATAACATATAACATAACATAACATAACATAACAATTATAGCACGGAAACAGGCCATTAGGCCCTTCTAGTCCGCACCGAACCAAACACCCCTCTCTAGTCCCACCTCCCTGCACAATGCCCATAACCCTCCATCTTCTTCTCATCCATATACCTGTCCAACCTTTTCTTAAATAATACAATTGACTCCGCCGCCACTATTTCTCCCGGAAGCTCATTCCACACGTCTACCACTCTCTGAGTGAAGAAGTTCCCCCTCATGTTACCTCTAAATCTTTGCCCCTTAATTCTTAACTCATGTCCTCTTGTTTTAATCTTTCCTCCTCTTAACGGAAATAGTCTATCCACATCCACTCTGTCTATCCCTTTCATAATCTTAAATACTTCTATCAAATCCCCTCTCAACCTTCTACGCTCCAAAGAATAAAGACCTAATCTGTCCAATCTCTCCCTATACTCTAGATGCTTAAACCCAGGTAACATTCTGGTAAACCTTCTCTGCACTCTCTCCACTCTGTTTATATCCTTCCTATAATTAGGCGACCAGAACTGCACACAGAACTCCAAATTAGGCCGCACCAACGTCTTATACAATCTCAACATCACCTCCCAACTCCTATATTCCATGCAATGATTGATAAAGGCCAGCATACTAAAAGCCTTCTTCACCACTCTATTCACGTGAGTTTCTACCTTCAGGGAACGATGTACCGTTACTCCTAAATCTTTCTGCTCTTCTGTATTCATCAATGCTCTCCCATTTACCACGTATGTCCTGTTCTGATTCTTCTTACCAAAATGAAGCACCTCACACTTATCAGCATTAAATTCCATCTGCCATTTTTCAGCCCACTTTTCTAAGCAGCCCAAATCCCTCTGCAATCCTTGAAAACCTTCTTCATTATCCACTATTCCACCTATCTTAGTATCATCTGCATATTTACTAATCCAATTCACCACCCCATCATCTAGATCATTAATGTATATAACGAACAACAATGGGCCCAATACAGATCCTTGAGGCACACCACTGGTCACCGGCCTCCAACCTGACAGACAATTATCCACTACCACTCTCTGGCCTCTCCCTTTCAGCCAATGTTCAATCCATTTGACTATCTCAAAATTTATACCTAAAGACTGCACCTTCCTAACTAACCTTCCATGTGGTACCTTATCGAAGGCCTTACTGAAGTCCATATAGACAACATCCACTGCGCTACCCTCATCCACATTCCTAGTCACCTCTTCAAAAAATTCAATTTTACATCACATCAAATTGGACTCACATTAAATTTACATGCATCAATTTTGCATAACATCAATTTTTATTGCATTTATTTGAAAAGAAATATTGTGTTGTATCAAATTTGCTTTTCATCAAATTTTGCATCACATCAAATTTGCATTGCATCAACATTGTGTTGCATCAATTTTTGTCATATCAATTTGAAATAAAATATTGCATTGTATCAAATTTGTATTGCATTCATATTGTGTCTCATCAATTTTGCATCACGTTGTCTTGGGTAAACTTATACCTCTCATTTTGTTCATTTTAGATTGTTTACAGTGTTGGAGCTACCGAAAGAAAATAGACAAACACACCGAGAGCAGTTTATACAAATATTTATTACAAATTCAAAAGCTGATTTAAGATCAGCCATGATCTCGTTGAATGACGGAGCAGGCTCGAAGGGTCAATTGACCTACTCCTGCTCCTATCTTCTATGTTTCTATGTTTCTATGATTTCTAACTACAATATACAAGACCTTCCCAACTATACTTATCAGCGTTTGGACTGGTCCCAACTGCTGAAGCGAGGCAACGACTGCACACTTGTAGTAGGTTGTCAGGGCGCCGGTAGCAGCTTCTCCACCTCCCCCGACAAGGACGTTGGCTGGACTCTCGGTCTTCTTCTTGCTGAGAGATGTTGCCACCTCTCGGAGAGTCTCAAACTTCAGCAGCGGGACCATGGCTTATATTACCCAAAAGCTGCTTACCCAAGCACCTATCCCAGCACAGCAAGAATGATAAGTGAGCAAGCTAGCATGCTAGGCTTCTATCGAATAACATAATTTTCAGCTTATCACTTTGAATACAATGGTTTATTTTGCATCAAGGCTAGACCTCTGACAGTCTGTGACCAAAACAAGCAGGAAGATTAAATGTTCTTGGTACACAGATGTCCTTTCTTCAGATAACTGCATCTCTGGCCCCTCGGTGGAATTTAGCTTATGTCTGCTGATTCTAAAAAACAAGCAGGTTCTCAGCCTTGCAGAAGCAAAGGCTGCAAAAGTAAAAACAAGCAGGTTCTCAGCTTTGCAGAAGCAAAAGCTGCATAGTAAAAAACAACACAGTTAGAATCTTACATTACACACATTAATTTTGTGTTGTGTCATTTTTCACATCATTTTAATTTCTCACCAAATTTTGCATATTATATTTTGCATTGCATAAAATTTGATTCATATCAAATTTTTCGTCACATAAATTTTGCGTTGCATCAAATTTGTGCTGCATCAATTTTTTGTTGTATTAATCACGTTACATAAAATTTGCATCACATCAAATTTGTGCCTCATGAAATTTGTGTTGCATCCAAATTTGTATGGCATTAAATTTGCATTGCATCAAAGTTGTATCACATTAATTTTTAAAAGTGAAATTTATCATCGCTTCAAATTGGCATTGCATCCAATTTTACATTGCATCAACTGTTTGTCTCATCAGTTTTACATCACTTGAAATGTGTGTTGTATTAAATTTGCATGCATCAATTTTGCATCATATAAATTTTTGTTGCATTGATTTGAAATAAAACATTATGTTGCATCAAATTCTCTTTGCGTCAAATTTTGCATCATATCAAATTTGTGTTGCATTAATATTTTTGTCGCATGAATTTAATGTCACATCAAATTTTGCATCACACTTATTTTGCATTGAATAAAATTTGCATCATCACAAATTCTGAGTCACATAAATATTGCAGCACGTTAATTTTGTGTTGCATTTAATTGCCATTTCATCAATTTTACATCTAATATATTATTTATGGCATCAATGTTATGTTGCATCAAATTGGGTTCGCATAAAATTTGCATTGCATATGTTTTATTTCACATTAAATTATGCATCATTTTAAATTTTGTGTCACATAAAATTATCATCACCTCTAATTTGGGTTGCATCAATTCTACTTTGCATCAAATTTTGAGATGCATCAACATGGTTTCATACCAATTTTGTGTCGCTCAAACTTTTATTGCATCAAATTAGCATTGCATTAACTTGGTGTTGCATACATTTTGCATTGCATGAAATTTGTGTCTCAACAAATTTGTACCATATCTAATAATGTTGTGTCAATTTAATGTTACATCAAATATTGTGTTGCATTATATTTTGTATCACATAAAATTTGCTTTGCATAAATTTAGCATTGCATCAATTGTTTGTCACAGCAATTGTACTTTGCATCAAATTGGAGAAACATTAAATTTTGAGTTGCATCAAATGTGTATCACATTAAATTTGCATACATAAATTTTGCATAACATCAATTTTTGTTGCATCAATTTGAAAAGTAATATTGTGTCACATCAAATTTGCTTTGCATCAAATTTTCAATTGCATCAAATTTGAGTACAGAGGGAGCGAAAAAAGAGAAATCAAAACAACAATTACAAAGATAAGCAATGACATGAGCAACCAACAGAGGATAGTGTGGCCCACTCCCCCAAATGTAGCAGTTAGCCATGAGAAAGGATTCCAACCAAGGCTCAAATTATCCTTGTTGGCCACAATACCCAGATACTGGAGCTCACGAACAGATTTTGAAACATGCTGAACAATAACATATTTATATAAGCTGCACTTGAGGCGGGTGACCGAGGACTTCCTAGGTGTAATGCATCGGACCGTGTTTCCCACGGTAAACTCCCTCGGAATGTCCTCGACATTACAAACCCAATTGCTGGCATCAAAGCAGCTGTTAAGCCAGATCACCAGGAGTATAAAATGGAGAACCTGGAACGAAGAAGCCTGACACATGTCACTCACGATACCGTAAACGTTCAGCGTTTAAACAGACGAAATCATCCTGTCCCTCAATAGCTAACCACCGAGTGTTACCCTGGGCAGGTGTCACTATTTCCCCTTTTACAGGAGGGTCACTACCTGGTGGTGCCACCCATACCTTTTGTCCAACATTCTCTAGTTCGGGAATGGGGGGCAATTACTGTTTTTCCTCTGGAATAGGCTGTAATTCAGGAGCGTGAAGAAGTCGGTGGAAAGGTATACCTCCTTTTAAAGGGCGATGATTCAAATTGTCGACTGCCTGCTGCAGCACATGGCACCACCCCTTCTGGGTCCCCAGTGGTGTTAACAAACGAATTTGTTCCTTCAGTAATCCATTCATTTGTTCAACTAACCCGGCAGCCTGTGGGTAATAAGGAATATGGTGAACCCATAAAATACCGTTGTCATTTGCCCAATCACAGATTGCTTTTCCGGAGAAGTTCGAGCCATTATCAGAGTGAACATCATAACGAGAAACATCATAATGAGAAATCAAATGGTTTAGTCCTTGGATAGTGCTAGCTTGGTCAGTCGTCTTGGTGGGAAAAGCAAAAACCAGGCCCGAAAAGGTGTCAACCATTACTAGCACGTAATGTTTACCCATACAGTGTAGCATGGGGCCTATGTAATCAATTTGCCAGACCACAGCTGAGTGAGCACCCCATTTTATTTGGCCATGCGGACCAGATGGAACGGTATGGAACTTCACAAGCTGACATTCTGGGCATGTACGTACGACCATGCAGACATCATACTGATGGATGGGTAAAACATGTGTACGGGCCCACATAGCTGATCCCTTCTCCCCCAAATGACCACTCTGTTCATGTGCCCATCAAGCCAGGGGGACGGTATCAGCACGGCTGATAGTGGCAAGCTGATCTGCTACTGCATTATGTTGTGCCATGTTAGTCACCATATTGGTATGGGCATCAATGTGATAAACGGTTATCTCACGGTTGTGGGAAGCATCCCACAACAGCTGCCACAACTCTTTGCCCCATACCGGGCGGTCATGTATCATCCAGTTGTTCTTTTGCCAATCAGGCATCCATACCACGTCCATTAGCCACAGCCCAGGAATCAGTAAACAGGCGAAGAGGGTGATCATGGGGATCTAGTGGTAAAGTGACTGCCTTCAACTCAGCATACTGACTGGAGCCACCATCCCCCTCCTCCGATAAGTGAGTTCCTGACCTGGGATGGTAAGCCACTGCCTTCCACTTTTGCTTTCCTTTCACCCACCGACTGCTACCATCAGTAAACCAGGCATCCTCTTGTTCTGCTGGAGTGAGCGAATCATATGGTTTACCCCACTGAACTGGTGAAGGTGGTAAAAGAGGGGGCAAGGCAGGTTCAACATTCTCATGACGAGACGGAAGATCAGCCACCTGTTCGTATATGCGGCCCACCCCTTCAGGCCCTCTGGTAGCACGACTCTGAATATACCACTTCCATTTAACAATAGAAGACTGCTGAGCCCGCCCGATCTTTAGATTAGCATCATTAGCCAGGACCCAATTCATTATAGGAAGTGCAGGTCGCAATTGAACATCTGCATCGCCTATCATTCTTTCAGTCTCTAGCAGGGCCCAGTAACAGGCTAGTAACTGTTGTTCAAAAGCAGAATAATGAGTGGCAGCCTCGTGCATGGTACGTGTCCAGAATCCCAGCGGGACTTGGCGACCCTCTTGTTTCTGCCAGAGGCTCCAGGAGGCCACATCACCAATATAATGGTGAATTGAGAGGGAAGGCGATATTGGCACCATCTCCAAATCACGGGTAGTTAGGCTGTGGCAAATAGTGGAAGAGTGTACATAACCCTGAGAAAGGTGGGTGAAGGTATACTGGCGCCCCTTCCAGGTAAAGGTGAACTGATCCTGTGAGTCCTCAGCTATAAGAATACTGAAGAAAGCATTAGCGAGATCAATGACAGCATACCATGTTCCTAAGTTCCCAGTAGCAATGTTTTCAATAAGGGTAACAATATCCGGAACTACTGAAGCAAGTGGTGGGGCATGTTTGTTCAAAAAACGATAATCAACTGTCATTCTCCAGGAGCCGTCCGGCTTCTGGACTGGCCAAACAGGGCTATTAAAGGGCGACGTTGCGGGCCTCACTACCCCTTCTTCTTGCAGAGCATCGATGGTGGCAGTAATCTCTTCCTGCCCCCCAGGGAGATGATATTGTGGAATGCACACTGGTTTCATGCGGGGTGGCACCATCACAGTATCCCACTTAGCCTGACCCACTACTAGTTTTTTTTTAATAGTTTGAAGTCCAAATTCAAATCCCCCTTGGCTAGTATTAGGGGCCATACCGGCCAGCATATTAATACCCAGGATGCACTCGTCAGTAGCAGCCACCAGGGCATGTAACCAGACAGGGGAAGGGCTATCACCCACCATGGCACAGACTTTTATTTCCTTTGCCAGGGTGACCGCTCCTCCCAACCCCTCTATTCGAAAGGCCGGTCCAGTCCAGAGGTCGGGGTTACCAGGAATCACCGAGTGCTCTGCACCGGTATCGACCAAAGCCAAGTATTGGCGATCATTACCCCCATCCCAGTGGATTGTTAACGGTATGTACGGCCGCGGATCCCCGTGTGTGCGCTGTGTCTCAATGGAGTAGACACGGGAATCCTGCCCACACCTTCAGGCTTCAGAAGGGTTTGGGGGCTTCCAGGACAACATGCTATTGTTATCCTTAAGAGCCTGTTTAACCCATTGTTTTACCTCATCACGAGTAACTGGAGCAGGAGAAGCCAGCTCGATAGAAGCAGCAGTGGGAGCAGAAGGCACAGCTGGGCCAGGAGGACTCAGCAGCTGGGGATGATATTCCCCTGCTTTTCTCTTATAAAGGGGATAAAGGACCGCAGTAGGTTTCCCATCAATATCACTTTTAGGTATGCCTAACTTTAACAAGGTTAGAAAAAGGTCCTTTCTTGTCGGTCCCTTGTTAGCAGCAGCCCCTCTCTTTTCATCCTGCTTGTCTGATGTAACCTGGGCTGAACGTGAGTGAATTTTACCTCCCAATTCTAATTCTCGAAGCCCACATAAGGCGTGCATCGCCTCAGACACAGGATGCCCAATTAGCGGACTAGTTACGGACAGAATCAATCCCCGTGTGGTGGGTTGGGCGGAACGAACCAATCCGGTATGCATTCCGGCAGTGAATATCTCTTCATCAGGGCTCCCCCCATGTACCCACAG
The DNA here is from genome assembly GCF_036971445.1 of Narcine bancroftii. NCBI lineage: Eukaryota > Metazoa > Chordata > Chondrichthyes > Torpediniformes > Narcinidae > Narcine > Narcine bancroftii. Next base: position 61,773,616 of record NC_091477.1, read on the forward strand.
CCTCAAACACCCTGTATACAAGGCAGAGGCCAGGGCCTGCTGACGAATTACTGCTATACCCTCCTCTGGGGTTCTCCAATTGTTTTTCTTTTTTTTAAAATTTTTTATTTTTCACACCATAAATCACAATAGCCATGATATAGACTTTTTCTTTTTCACACATTTACAGTGACTTTTTCTCCCCCCCCCCCCACTCCCTCCTCCCAAGCCACACCCCCACCCCCCCCCCCCCTCATCCATTTTAGGTATACAATCTAGGTTGCATTAATTCAGTCAGACAATGTTGTCATTCAACAAAAATACACCAGAAATTCTACAGAGTCCATTCTTTTCTTTCCTTCTCCTTCTATCAACTTAGGTAATGTTTGTCACCGGTAGGTTTTCGCTATTGTATTTAATGTAAGGCTCCCATACTTGTTCGAATATTTCAATATTATTTCTTAAACTATATGTTATTTTTTCTAATGGAATACATTTATTCATTTCTATATACCATTGTTGTATTTTCAAATTATCTTCCACTTTCCAGGTTGACATAATACATTTTTTTGCTACGGCTAGGGCTATCTTAACAAATCTTTTTTGTGCATCTTCCAAGTCAATTCCAAATTCTTTATTTTTTATGTTACTTAGGAGAAAGATCTCTGGATTCTTTGGTATATTGTTTTCTGTTATTTTATTTAATATCTGATTGAGATCATCCCAAAATTTTTCTACTCTCTCACATGTCCAGATTGCATGAATTGTTGTTCCCCTTTCTTTTTTACATCGAAAACATCTATCAGATACTGTTGGGTCCCATTTATTTAACTTTTGCGGTGTAATGTATAGTCTATGTAACCAATTATATTGTATCATACGCAGCCTCGTATTTATTGTATTTCTCATCGTTCCAGAACATAATTTCTCCCATGTTTCCTTTTTTATCTTTATATTTAAATCTTGTTCCCATTTTTGTTTAGTTTTACCATTTGTTTCCTCATTCTCCTTTTCTTGCAGTTTAATATACATATTTGTTATAAATCTTTTGATTAACATTGTATCTGTAATCACATATTCAAGGTTACTTCCCTCTGGTAAACTCAAATTGCTTCCTAGTTTATCTTTCAAGTAGGATCTCAGTTGGTAGTATGCCAGCGCTGTATCTCCTAAAGAAATCTCTTGGTGCCTGCCACATTGACCACCGCCAGTGGGCTGATAACGCCTCAAACCGTGCATCTTGGCACCTCACAGTTTGGCGGGCAGCAACCTCCTTTGAAGAAGACCGCAGAGCCCACCTCACTGACAAAAGGCAAAGGAGGAAAAACCCAACACCCAACCCCAACCCACCAATTTTCCCCTGCAACCGCTGCAATCGTGTCTGCCTGTCCCGCATCGGACTGGTCAGCCACAAACGAGCCTACAGCTGACGTGGACTTTTTACCCCCTCCATAAATCTTCGTCCGCGAAGCCAAGCCAAAGAAGAATCTCCAGTTATATTGTACTTATCTCTCATTTATTCAAAGGATAAGAATCTACTTCCTGAAAAACAATTTTCTATTCTTTTAATCCCTTTTTTTCCCATTTTCTAAAGGAAAGGTTGTCTATTGTAAAAGGGAGTAGCTTATTTTGAGTCAATATTAGTTTTGGTAATTGATAATTTGTTTTATTTCTTTCTTCATGAATCTTCTTCCATATATTGAGGAGATGGTGTAATACTGGAGAAGTTCTATGTTGTACCAATTTTTCGTCCCATTTATATAATATGTGTTCAGGTATCTTTTCCCCTATTTTATCTAATTCTAATCTCGTCCAGTCTGGTTTTTCCCTTGTTTGATAAAAATCTGATAGGTACCTTAATTGTGCGGCTCTATAATAATTTTTGAAGTTTGGCAATTGTAAGCCTCCTTGTTTATACCATTCTGTTAATTTATGCTATCCTCGGTTTCCCCCCCTCTCCATAAAAATTTCCTTATTATTTTCTTTAACTCTTTGAAGAATTTTTCTGTCAGTTGTATTGGCAATGCCTGAAATAAGTATAGTATCCTTGGAAAAATGTTCATTTTAATACAGTTTATCCTTCCTATCAGTGTTAGTGGTAGCTCTTTCCAATGCTCTAAATCATCCTGTAATTTTTTCATTAGTGGATTGTAATTGAGTTTATAAAATTGGCCTAGATTTTTGTTTATTTGTACACCTAGGTATCTTATTGCCTGCATTTGCCATCTGAATGGGGATTCCTTCTTAAATTTTGAGAAATTCGCGTTATTCATAGGCATTGCTTCACTTTTATTTACGTTTATCTTGTATCCCGACATTTCTCCATATTCCTTCAATTTCTTATATAGTTCTTTTATTGATAGTTCTGGTTCTGTTAAGTACACTATCACATCATCCGCAAATAGACTGATTTTATATTCCATGTCTTTTATTTTTATTCCTTTTATATTATTATCTATTCTTATCGATTCTGCTAGTGGTTCTATACCTAGCGCAAACAATAATGGTGATAGTGGGCATCCCTGCCGCGTTGACCTGCTTAAGTTAAATTGCTTTGATACATGTCCATTTACTGTCACTTTCGCTAACGGTCCCTTATATAATGCTTTAATCCAATTAATATACTTCTCCGGTAAACTGAATTTTTGCAATACTTTGAACAAGTAATTCCATTCTACTCTGTCGAAGGCCTTCTCTGCGTTTAAAGCAACTGCTACTGCAGGTGCTTTATTTCCTTCTACTGCATGAATTAAGTTAATAAATTTACAAATATTGTCTGTTGTGCGTCTTTTTTTGATAAATCCAGTTTGGTCTAAATTTACCATTTTCGGTACCTGTTCTGCTAATCTGTTTGGTAATAGTTTAGCTATTATCTTATAATCTGTGTTTAGCAGAGATATTGGTCTATATGACGCTGGTGAGAGTGGATCTTTCCCTTGTTTTAGTATCACTGTAATTATTGCTGTTTTACATGAATCTGGTAAGTTTTGTGTCTCATCAATCTGGTTGATTACATCCAGGAGGGGCGGTATTAATAGATCTTTAAATGTTTTGTAGAATTCTATTGGGAGTCCATCCTCTCCTGGTGTCTTATTATTTGGTAATTTTTTTATTATCTCTTGTATTTCTACTGTTCCAAATGGTTCTGTTAATTTATTTTGTTCCTCTATTTGTAGTTTTGGTAGTTCAATTTTAGTCAAAAATTCATCTATTTTCCCTTCTTTCCCTTCGTTTTCAGTTCGGTATAATTGTTCATAGAATTCTCTGAAGTTTTCCTTAATTTCTTTTGGATTACATGTAATTTGTTTGTCTTTTTTCCTTGTTGCCAATACCATTTTCTTAGTTTGCTCTGTCTTAAGCTGCCATGCTAAGATTTTGGGTGTTTTTTCACCTAGTTCATAATATTTCTGTTTTGTCTTCATTATATTCTTCTCGACCTTATATGTTTGTAATGTTTCATATTTTCTTTTTTTATCCGCCAATTCTCTTCTTTTGGTTGTATCTTCCTTTATTGCTAATTTTTTTTCTATGTTTACTATTTCCCTTTCCAACTGCTCTGTTTCCTGATTATAGTCCTTCTTCATCTTGGTTGCATAACTTATTATTTGTCCTCTAATGAATGCTTTCAGTGCGTCCCATAGTATAAACTTATCTTCCACTGATTCCGTATTTACTTCAAAGTACATTTTTAATTGTTTTTCAATAAATTCTCTAAAATCCTGTCTTTTAAGTAGCATGGGGTTTAATCTCCATCTATACATTCTTGGAGGGATGTCCTCTAGCTTTACTGTCAGTATTAAGGGTGAATGGTCCGATAGCATTCTCGCTTTATATTCTGTTTTTCTTACTCTATCCTGCGTACTAGCTGATAACAAAAATAGGTCTATTCTTGAGTATGTTTTATGTCTAGTCGAGTGGTATGAGTATTCCTTTTCTTTTGGGTTTTGTTTCCTCCATATGTCCACAAGTTTCATTTCTTGCATTGATTTAATTATAAATTTGGTTACTTTGTTCTTCCTGTTAATTTTTTTTCCCCGTTTTATCCATATTTGGATCCAAATTCAGATTGAAATCCCCTCCTATTAGTATGTTCCCTTGCATATTAGCTACCTTCAAAAAGATATCTTGCATAAACTTTTGATCTTCTTCGTTAGGTGAATATATATTAAGTAGATTCCAAAACTCCGAATATATCTGACATTTTATCATAACATATCTCCCTGCTGGATCTATTATTTCCTCTTCTATTTTAAATGGCACATTTTTGCTAATTAATATAGCCACTCCTCTTGCTTTTGAATTATACGATGCTGCTGTTACATGTCCTACCCAATCTCTCTTTAATTTCTTGTGGTCCAATTCAGTTAAGTGTGTTTCTTGGACAAATGCTATATCTATTTTTTCCTTTTTCAGTAAATTTAGTAGTTTCTTCCTTTTAATTTGGTTATGTATTCCATTAATATTTAAAGTCATATAGTTCAGCGTAGCCATTTTATATTTTGTTTATCTTCTCTTTCCGTTTTTCCATCATTACCTTTCCTCCTTTTCCATTTCTGTTTTCTTATTTTCAACTCTTTACCAGACAACATTCCTACAACATCCAACATTTTCCTTATTCTCCTATTTCTATCTTCTTTATCCCCAATCTCCCCTTCCCCTCCTGAGTTGTCCTTTATCCCTTGTCGGACAACCACATCTCCCCTCTCCATTTGGATTTGCGAATCCACTCGCAAGCGTCAACTGATTTTGCAGTGACCGCTCTTTTCCCCCACCCAGCCCCCCCCAGAAAAGATTTAACTTTTCATATGTCACAAAGGTCACTCTTTTAATTCCCTCCTTATTCTCTCTATTCCATTACCTTCCCTTATTAATTCTTGTCTATACTATCTATGTTTTCCTCTAATTACAGATACTTTCACGTATGCCCATTGTCTCTATTCACTCTTATACCTCTTTACCCGCATACATATCAATCGTGGTCATTTTTACCCTCATTACCCGTCTTCATCCCTCAGTCTATTTTTGTCTTTACCCACATACATATCAATCGTGATCATTTTTACTCTCATTACCCGTCTTCATCCCTCAGTCTATTTTTGTAATTGTTCTGCAAATTTTCGTGCTTCTTCTGGATCCGAGAACAGTCTGTTTTGTTGTCCTGGAATAAATATTTTCAATACCGCAGGATGCGTCAGTGTAAATTTATACCCTTTCTTCCTTAACATCGCCTTTGCTGTATTGAACTCTTTTCTCTTCTTTAGGTGTTCAAAACTTATATCTGGATAAATGAAGATTTTTTGCCCTTTATACTCCAGTGGTTTGTTGCCCTCTCTTACTTTTTCCATTGTCTTCTCCAGTACCTTTTCTCTTGTAGTATATCTTAGGAATTTTACTACAATAAATCTTGGTTTTTGTTGTGGTTGTGGTTTAGAGGCCAATGCTCTATGTGCCCTTTCTATTTCCATTTCTTGCTGTAGTTCTGGACATCCTAGGGTCTTAGGGATCCACTCTTGATTAAACTCCCTCATATTCTTGTCTTCTTCATCTTCCTTAAGGCCCACTATCTTTATGTTATTTCTTCTGTTATAATTTTCCATTATATCTATTTTTTGAGCTAGTAGTTCTTGTGTCTCTTTAGTTTTTTTATTAGATTCCTCCAATTTCTTTTTTAAGTCTTCTACCTCCATTTCTGCTGCTACTGCCCGTTCTTCCATCTTGTCCATTTTTTCCCCCATTTCTGTTAAGGTCATATCTATTTTATTCACTTTTATTCACTTTGTTGTTTATTCTTCTTCTTAAATCATTGAATTCCTGTGTTTGCCATTCTTTAAATGACTCCATGTATCCTCTAACAAGAGCAAGTATATCCTTTACCTTGCCTTTCCCTTTATCTATTTCACTGTATTCTTCCTCTTCTTCTTCCTCTGGGTTGGCCATCTGTTGTTTCTTTGTTGCCCTTTCCTTCTCTTCTTTCTTGTTTCCATTGTCTTCTGTGGTCTCTTCTTGCTGCAGGTGTTCTGCAGCTGTCGTTGCCGGCTGTGGAGATCGACTCCCCAGCTGGTCCCCCCTCCCGTCGGTGTGTTTTTTTTCATGCGCGGTTGCGCACTTTTACTCGGCTCTGTGAGCCATTGTTGTAGTTCTTTTTCTACCGACCTAAGGTAGTGGGCTCCTCTCTCCACAGCGGGCCTCTTCGGACAGGTAAGGCCTTCACCTTTTTCCTCCGTTGTCTTCTCTTCCTCTCTTCTTACCGTTGATTTTGATTTTTCTTCTTTTGTCTCCATCTTCTTTCCACCTTTATACTCACTTTTCTTTAACTTGTATTTCTGTGCCTTTGTATTTTCTCTTGTTTTTCCTGACTTTTCTGGAGAGGGCTGGAGTTCACCGTGCGGCCACTACTCCATCATGTGACTCCTCCTCCAATTGTTTTTCAAATGTAAATCCCAATCTATTGGTGAGGGGTATACTCGTAGCAGGGCATCCCCTAGAGTAGTAAGTAAGTAATCTATCTCTTTCCTCTACCCCGCAGCTTAGCAGTGACCCTGATATCAGTAGACAATGTTCCTAATCCCAACAATTCCTCAGGGGTTAAAAATACATTACCCCCCCCCCCCCCCACCCCTTGTTCCCAGCTCCTGAGTGAGCCAGGCTGCCAGAGTTTCTCCTGCCTTTTGCCTAAATCGATCTCCAATGGCAGCCAGCTCTTTTATAGAGAAGTCACGTACCATTGACTGCTTCTGACCCCTATTCCCACTTTGGCCCACAGGGTCCTCCATCCAGTCTAGGGGAGGAGGTCGAGGCTATCCAGTAGAGGGAAAAGGCAATAGAGCATAAGCAGGGCTTTGGGTATTTTTCCCTGCGTCCACATGGGAGTCCGGGGTATCTATCCCTTCAATCTCTATCCTTACATCATCCCCATTTCCGTCTGTTTGGGAAATCTGCTGCCTTATAGGGCGGGCGTGAACAGCAGGTGGAGAGGGTAGTATGTTAGACACATGCTGAGGAGAATCTGCATTATTACCATTGTCTTTCCAGATATTCCCATCCCAATCCTCCATTACATCAGGATCATCACCATTCCTTATCATGGCATGAATACGATATGGATTGGGTTCTACTCCATGCCTTCCCTTATCTGCATAGAGCTGCTGGCGGAGTTTAATATTACGGCAGATCGTTTGGACATGCTTATCTTCCCATTCTTTGGCTCTGTCCTGACTGGTGCGAACAATCTCGCTCATCATGGAACAGCGTTGTCGCATGGCTTTTAGCTCCTCCTCTAATTGTTTTCTCTTGTGCTGAGATTCTACTTCTCTTTGAACTGATTCTGCTTCACGCTGAACGGAGTGACGTAAGGCTGTGACCAGCAACCAAAAACCATCCGTCAGCGTCCCCTTTTTATCAGGAAATTTACTTTCTCGAAGGAGAGTGGCAACCTGCTCTCCCAGAGGTGCACTTGATCGGTCTAACTTCTCATCCCAACTAATGGGTGGTCCCAACAAAGACAGGATATTGGGCAACATGCCAAACTCATCATCTTTGGAAGTCCATCCAGGAATCAAGAACTGCTCAGGGCTCACCTCTTTCTTTTGGCGAAACATCTTGAGACCAACCCTGCTCACAGCGCCAATTGTCTTGGGTAAGCTTATACCTCTCATTTTGTTCATTTTAGATTGGTCACAGTGTTTGAGCTACCGAAAGAAAATAGACACGCACACCGAGAGCAGTTCAGTTTATACAAATGTTTATTACAAATTCAAAAGCTGATTTCACACTACAATATGCAAGCCCTTCCCAACTATACTTATCCACGCTTGGACTGGTCCCAACTGCCGAAGCGAGGCAACGACTGCACACTTGTAGTAGGTTGTCAGGGTGCCGGTAGCAGCTCTCCACCTCCCCTGACCAGGACGTTGCTCGGTCTCTGGCTGTTCTTCCTTCTTGACAAGGGGTGTTCCCACCCCTCGGAGAGTCTAAACTTCAGCAGCAGGACCACAGCCTTATATACCCAAAAAACAATTAATCATGTGCCTACTCCTTCTAACATTTGTCAGTCAAAATCAAAACTGAACATACTATTCTACAATTTAGAAAATTAATTATTATGGAACCAGGATGTTATGATTTCTTGGTTTATCTCGTAGATACAAAGACTTATTAAAACTTCTCGAGCAAGACAGGTTGTGACCAATTCGTCAATTTCAGAGTGTTGCATTTGACAACTGCTTTCCCTGGGCCTCACAGTGGAATTCCATTTCAAAGTGTATCTTCAGATAAATCCCCAAGGCTGAGTTTAATTACATCTGCTAGTTCTGAAAGTAAGGTGACCTGAGTGTGGACCCAGTGTCGTCAATTCCACATAAGCAAAAAGCATCTGGGCACATGGTTTTAATCCTCCATTACAGTGTCACATCATATTTGTGTCACATTAATTTCACTTCCCATCAATTTTGTGTCACATCAAATTTGCCTTGCATCAAATTTTGTATTGCATCAAATTTGCATTCCATCAATTTTCTGTTGCATCAATTGTTTGTCACATAAATTTTACATCACATCAATTTTTGTTGCATCAACTTGAAATGAAATATTGCATCACATCAAAGTTGCTTTTCATCTAATTTTGCAACACAACAAATTTGTGTGCATTATTTTTGTTGCATAAATTTTGCATCACCTTAAATTTTGAGTCGCATTAATTTTGTGCCACATCAATGATACTTCACGTCAATTCTTGTGGCATCAATTTTGTGACGCATCAAATTTTGCATTGCATGAATTTTGCATTGAATCAGTTTAATGTCGCATCATATTTGTGTCACATCAATTTTACTTCCCATCAATTTTGTGTCGCATCAAATTTGCCTTGCATTGAATTATACATTGCATCAAATTCGTGCTGCATTAAATTTTTGTTGCCTAAATTTTGCATCACCTTAAATTTTGAATATTTTCAATATTGCATTGCATCAGTTTTGTGCCACATCAATTTTACTTCACACCAATTCATGTGACATCAATTTTGTTTCTCATCAAATGTTGTTTTTCATGTATTTTGCATAGCATCAATTTTGTGACAAATCATATTTGTGTCACATCGATTTCTCTTCCCATCATCACATCAAGTTAGTGTTGCATTCATTTTTAAAAATGAAATATTGCATTGCATCAAATTTGGCATCACAACAAATTTGTGTCTCATTAATTTTTAATTCTTAAATTTTGCATCAACTTAAATTTTGAACCACATCAATATTGCACTGCAATAATTTTACATTACATCAATTTATGTCACATCCTTTTGAAATGAAATATTGCATCACATCAAATTTGTGTCACATTAAATATTTTTTCTTAAATTTTGCAATGACTTAAATTTTGAGTTGCATCAATTTTGCATCAGAACAATTTTGTGTCACATCAATTTTGTGTCACATTAATTCTTGAGGCATCAATTTTGCATTGCTTCAAATTTTGTGTTGCATCATTATTGCATTGTATCACTTTTGTGTCGCATCATATTTGTGACATCTCAATTTTGCATTGCATCAATTTTAATTTGCATCAAATTTTGAGTTGCATCAATATTGTGTCATATCAATTTTACATCATATTAAATCTTTGTCACATTTAATTATGCATCGCATTAAATTTTGTGTTGCATCAAATGTTTGTTGCATAAATTTGCATGCATTAATTTTGCTTCACATCAATTTGAAATGAAATATTGCATTGCATCCCATTTGTGTTGCATTAATTTTTATTGTTTAAATTTTGCATCAACTTAAATTTTGAGTCGCATCAATATTGCATCACATTAATATTGTGTTGCATTAAATTTGCATAACATCAGTTTTGTGTCACATAAAATATTGCATTGCATCAAATTTGCATGCCATCAAATTTTGCATCGCATCAAATTTGCATTTTATCAATTTTGTGTTGCATTGATTGTCAGATTAATGTTATGTTGCATCAAATTAAGCATCACATTAAATTTAGCATCGCATCAAATATGTGTCACATTAAATTCACATGCATCAAATTTGCATCACATCAATTTATGTCACCTAACTTTGAAATGAAATAATGCGTTGCATCAAATTTGCATGGCATCAAATTTTGCATGGCATCAAATTTTTGTCGCATTAATTTTTGGTTGCATAAATTTTACATCACCTCAAATTTTGAGTCACATCAATATTTCATCACATCAATGTTGAATCTAATTATATTTGCATTGCTTCAAAATTGTGTCACATTAATTTTATGTTGAGTTTTTGCTTCACTTTAATTTTACATTGCTTCAAATTTTTCATCGCATTAAATTTTGCATTGTGTAAAATTTGATTTACATCATATTTTGAGTCATATACATTTTGTGTCGCATCAAATTTGCATCGCGTCAATTTTTGTTGCATCTATTTAATGTCAGATC
>NC_091477.1:61809029-61811529 GCF_036971445.1 Narcine bancroftii
TCCTTCTTCTTCTTCTTATTCTACTCCTTCTTCTCCTTCTTCTGCTCCTTCTTTTTTGTCTTCATCTTCCACATTTTCTTGATCTTTGTTTTCATCTTATTCTTCGTCCTCTTCCTCTTCCTCTTTATCTACATCTTTTTCTCTTCTCCTTCTTCTATATCTTCGTCTTTGTGTTCTTCTTCATCTTCTTCCTCATCATTTAGTTCATCTTTGGCTTTGTCTTCTCCTCTCCCTCCTCCTCCTCATCCTCCTCCTCCTTCTTCTTCTTCTTCTTCTTCTTCTTCTTCTTCTTCTTCTTCTTCTTCTCCTTCTTCTCCTTCTTCTGCTCCTTCTTCTTTGTCTTCATCTTCCTCATCTTCTTCGTCTTTGATTACATCTTATTCTTCGTCGTCTTCCTCTTCATCTTTATCTACATCTTATTGTCCTTCATCTTCTTCTATTTCTTTGTCTTCTTCTTCATCTTCTTCCACATCATTTAGTTCATCGTTGTCTTTGTCTTCCACTTCTTCTTCTTCTTCTTCTTCTTCTTCTCCTCCTTCTTCATCTTCTTCTATTCCGTTGCCATCCTCTTCTTCTTCTTCTTCTTCTTCACCTACTTCTTCTTCTTCTTCTTCTTCTTCTTCTTCTTCTTCTTCTACTCCTCCTCCTTCTTCTTCTTCTTCTTCTTCTTCTACTTCTTCTTCTCCTTCTTCTGCTCCTTTTTTGTCTTCATCTTCCACATTTTCTTGATCTTTGTTTTCATCTTATTCTTCATCCTCTTCCTCTTACTCTTTATCTACATCTTTTTCTCCTTCACCTTCTTCTATATCTTCGTCTTTGTGTTCTTCTTCATCTTCTTCCTCATCATTTAGTTCATCTTTGGCTTTGTCTTCTTCTCCTCCTCCTCCTCCTCCTCCTTCTTCTTCTTCTTCTTCTTCTTCTCTTCTTCTTCTTCTTCTTCTTCTTCTTCTTCTTCTCCTTCTTCTCCTTCTTCTGCTCCTTCTTCTTTGTCTTCATCTTCCTCATCTTCTTCGTCTTTGATTTCATATTATTCTTCGTCGTCTTCCTCTTCATCTTTATCTACATCTTATTCTCCTTCATCTTCTTCTATTTCTTTGTCTTTTTCATCTTCTTCCTCATCATTTAGTTCATCGTTGTCTTTGTCTTCTTCTTCGTCTTCTTCTTCTTCTTCTTCTTCCTCTTCTTCTGTCTTCTTCTTCTTCTTCTTCTTCTTCTTCTTCTCTTCTTCTTCTTCATCTTCTTCTTCTCCTCATTCTTCATCTTCTTCTTCTTCTTGATCTTCTCTGTATTTCCTCTTCTCCATCTTGGTCTTTATTCTTCTTCCCCTTTGTGTTTATTTACACATTCTTCATTTTCATTTTCATCTTCATCTTCATCTTCACCTACTTCTTCTTCTTCTTCTTCTTCTACTTCTTCTACTTTTACTTCTTCTTCGTCTTCTTCTTCTTCTTCTTCTTCTCCTCCTCCTCCTCCTCCTCCTTCTTCTTCTTCTTCTTCTTCTTCTCCTTCTTCTCCTTCTTCTGCTCCTTCTTCTTTGTCTTCATCTTCCTCATCTTCTTCATCTTTGATTACATCTTATTCTTCATCGTCTTCCTCTTCATCTTTATCTACATCTTATTGTCCTTCATCTTCTTCTATTTCTTTGTCTTCTTCTTCATCTTCTTCCACATTATTTAGTTAATCGTTGTCTTTGTCTTCCACTTCTTCTCTTCTTCTTCTTCTTCTACTTCTTCATCTTCTTATATTCCGTTTCCGTCCTCTTCTTCTTCTTCTTCTTCACCTACCTCTTCTTCTTCTTCTTCTTCTTCTTCTTCTTCTTCTTCTTCTTCTTGTTCTTCTTCTTCTACTCCTCCTCCTCCTCCTTCTTCTTCTTCTTCTACTCCTTCTTCTCCTTCTTCTGCTCCTTTTTTTTGTCTTCATCTTCCACATTTTCTTGATCTTTGTTTTCATCTTATTCTTCGTCTTCTTCTCTTCCTCTTCATCTACATCTTTTTCTCCTTCAACTTCTTCTATATCTTCGTCTTTGTGTTCTTCTTCATCTTCTTCCTCATAATTTAGTTCATCTTTGGCTTTGTCTTCTCCTCCTCCTCCTCCTCCTCCTCCTTCTTCTTCATCTTCTTCTTCTTCTTCTTCTTCTTCTTCTTCTTCTTCTTCTCCTTCTTCTCCTTCTTCTGCTCCTTCTTCTTTGTCTTCATCTTCCTCATCTTCTTCGTCTTTGATTGCATCTTATTCTTCGTCGTCTTCCTCTTCATCTTTATCTACATCTTATTGTCCTTCATCTTCTTCTATTTCTTTGTCTTCTTCTTCATCTTCTTCCACATTATTTAGTTCATCGTTGTCTTTCTCTTCCACTTCTTCTTCTTCTTCTTCTTCTACTTCTTCATCTTCTTCTATTCCGTTTCCATCCTCTTCTTCTTCTTCTTCTTCACCTACTTCTTCTTCTTCTTCTTCTTCTTCTTCTTCTTCTTCTTCTTCTTCTTCTTCTTCTTCTTCTTCTTCT
>NC_091477.1:61821288-61823788 GCF_036971445.1 Narcine bancroftii
TTCTTCTTCTTCTTCTTCTTCTTCTTCTTCTTCTTCCTTCTCATTCTTCTCCTTCTTCTGCTCCTTCTTCTTTGTGTTCATATTCCTCATCTTCTTTGTCTTTGATTTCATCTTATTCTTCGTCGTCTTCCTCTTCATCTTTATCTACATCTTATTGTCCTTCATCTTCTTCTATTTCTTTGTCTTCTTCCTTCATCTTCTTCCACATTATTTAGTTCATCGTTGTCTTTTTCGTCCACTTCTTCTTCTTCTTCTACTTCTTCTTCTTCTATTCCGTTTCCGTCTTCTTCTTCTTCTTCTTCTTCTTCTTCTTCTTCTTCTTCTTCTTCTTCTTCTTCGTCTTCTTCTTCTTCTTCTTCTTCTTTCTTCTTCTTCTTCTTCTTCTTTCTTCTTCTTCTTCTTCTTCTTTTTCTTCTTCTTCTTCTTCATCTTCTTCTATTTCATTTCCGTCTTCTTCTTCTTCTTCTTCTTCTTCTTCTTCTTCTTCTTCTTCATCTTCTTCTTCTTGATCTTCTGTCTATTTCCTCTTCTTCATCTTGGTCTTTATTCTTCTTCCCCTTTGTCCTTATATTTACACCTTCTTCATTTTCAATTTCATCTTCATCTTCATCTTCACGTACTTCTTCTTCTTCTTCTTCTTCTTCTTCTTCGTCTTCTTCTTCTTCTTCTACTCCTCCTCCTTCTTCTTCTTCTTCTTCTACTCCTTCTTCTCCTTCTTCTGCTCCTTCTTTTTTGTCTTCATCTTCCCACATTTTCTTGATCTTTGTTTTCATATTATTCTTCGTCCTCTTCCTCTTCCTCTTTATTCTAAATCTTTTTCTCTTCTCCTTCTTCTATATCTTCGTCTTTGTTTTCTTCTTCATCTTCTTCCTCATCATTTAGTTCATCTTTGGCTTTGTCTTCTCCTCCTCCTCCTCCTCCTCCTCTCCTCCTCCTTCTTCTTCTTCTTCTTCTTCTTCTTCTTCTTCTCTTCTTCTTCTTCTTCTTCTTCTTCTCTTCTTCTTCTTCTTCTCTCTTCTTCTCCTTCTCCTTCTTCTGCTCCTTCTTCTTTGTCTTCATCTTCCTCATCTTCTTCGTCTTTGATTACATCTTATTCTTCGTCGTCTTCCTCTTCATCTTTATCTACATCTTATTGTCCTTCATCTTCTTCTATTTCTTTGTCTTCTTCTTCATCTTCTTCCACATTATTTAGTTCATCGTTGTCTTTGTCTTCCACTTCTTCTTCTTCTTCTTCTTCTTCTTCTACTTCTTCATCTTCTTCTATTCCATTTCCCGTCCTCTTCTTCTTTCTTCTTCTTCACCTACTTCTTCTTCTTCTTCTTCTTCTTCTTCTTCTTATTTCTTCTTCTTCTTCTTTCTTCTTCTTCTTCTTCTTCTTCTTCTTCTTCTTCTTCTTCTTTCTTCTTCTTCTTCTTCTTCTTCTTCTTCTTCTTCTTCTACTCTCCTCCTCCTTCTCTTCTTCTTCTTCTTCTACTTCCTTCTTCTCCTTCTTCTGCTCCTTTTTTTGGCTTCATCTTCCACATTTTCTTGATCTTTGTTTTCATCTTATTCTTCGTCCTCGTTCCTCTTACTCTTTATCTACATCTATTCTCCTTCACCTTCTTCTATATCTTCGTCTTTGTGTTCTTCTTCATCTTCTTCCTCATCATTTAGTTCATCTTTGGCTTTGTCTTCTTCTCCTCCTCTTCTTCCTCCTCCTCCTCCTCCTTCTTCTTCTTCTTCTTCTTCTTCTTTCTTCTTCTTCTTCTCATTCTTCTCCTTCTTCTGCTCCTTCTTCTTTGTGTTCATCTTCCTCATTTTTTGTCTTTGAGTTTCATCTTATTCTTCGTCGTCTTCCTCCTTCATCGTTTATCTTACATCTTATTGTCCTTCATCTTCTTCTATTTCTTTGTCTTCTTCTTCATCTTCTTCCACATTATTTAGTTCATCGGTTGTCTTTTTCTTCCACTTCTTCTTCTTCTTCTTCTTCTCTTCTTCATCTTCTTCTATTCCGTTTCCGTCTTTCTTCTTTCTTCTTCTTCTTCTTCTTCTTCTTCTTCTTCTTCTTCTTCTTCCTTCTTCCTCCGTCTTCTTCTTCTTCCTTCTTCTCTCTTCTTCTTCTTCTTCTTTCTTCTTCTTACTTCTTCTTCTTCATCTTCTTCTATTTCGTTTTCCGTCTTCTTCTCTTCTTCTTCCTTCTTCTTCTTCTTCTTCTTCTTCTTCTCTTCTTCTTCCTTCTACTCCTCCTCCTCCTTCTTCTTCTTCTTCTACTCCTTTCTTCTCCTCTCTTCTGCTCCTTTTTTTTGTCTTCATCTTCCACATTTTCTTGATCTTTGTTTTCATCTTATTCTTCGTCCTCTTCCTCTTCCCTCTTTATCTACAACTTTTTCTCCTTGAACTTCTCTATATCTTCGTCCTTTGTGTTCTTCTTCATCTTCTTCCTCATCATTTAGTTCATCTTTGGCTTTGTCTTCTTCTCCTCCTCCTCCTCCTCCTCCTCCTCCTCCTCCTTCTTCTTCTT
>NC_091477.1:61831288-61833788 GCF_036971445.1 Narcine bancroftii
TCTTCTTCTTCTTCTTCTTCTTCTTCTTCTTCTTCTCCTTCTTCTCCTTCTTCTGCTCCTTCTTCTTTGTCTTCATCTTCCTCATCTTCTTCGTCTTTGATTTCATTTTATTCTTCGTGGTCTTCCTCTGCATCTTTATCCACATCTAATTGTCCTTCATCTTCTTCTATTTCTTTGTCTTCTTCTTCATCTTCTTCCACATTATTTAGTTCATCGTTGTCTTTGTCTTCCATTTCTTCTTCTTCTTCTTCTTCTACTTCTTCATCTTCTTCTATTCCGTTTCCATCCTCTTCTTCTTCTTCTTCTTCTTCACCTACTTCTTCTTCTTCTTCTTCTTCTTCTTCTTCTATTTCTTCTTCTTCTTCTTCTTCTTCTTCTTCTTCTTCTTCTACTCCTCCTCCTCCTCTTCTTCTTCTACTCCTTCTTCTCCTTCTTCTGCTCCTTTTTTTTGGCTTCATCTTCCACATTTTCTTGATCTTTGTTTTCATCTTATTCTTCGTCCTCTTCCTCTTACTCTTTATCTACATCTATTTCTCCTTCACCTTCTTCTATATCTCGTCTTTGTGTTCTTCTTCATCTTCTTCCTCATCATTTAGTTCATCTTTGGCTTTGTCTTCTCTCCTCCTCCTCCTCTCCTCCTCCTTCTTCTTCTTCTTCTTCTTCTTCTTCTTCTTCTCTCATTCTTCTCCTTCTTCTGCTCCTTCTTCTTTGTGTTCATCTTCCTCATCTTCTTTGTCTTTGATTTCATCTTATTCTTCGTCGTCTTCCTCTTCATCTTTATCTACATCTTATTGTCCTTCATCTTCTTCTATTTCTTTGTCTTCTTCTTCATCTTCTTCCACATATATTTAGTTCATCGTTGTCTTTTTCTTCCACTTCTTCTCTTCTTCTTCTTCTTCTACTTCTTCATCTTCTTCTATTCCGTTTCCGTCTTCTCTTCTTCTTCTTCTTCACCTACTTCTTCTTCTTCTTCTTCCTCTTCGTCGTCTTCTTCTTCTTCTTCTTCTTCTTCTTTCTTCTTCTTCTTCTTCTTCTTCTTCTTCTTCTTCTTCTTCTTCTTCATCTTCTTCTATTTCGTTTCCGTCTTCTTCTTCTTCTTCTTCTTCTTCTTCTTCTTCTTCTTCTTCTTCTTCTTCTTCTTCATCTTCTTCTTCTTGATCTTCTGTCTATTTCCTCTTCTTCAATCTTGTCTTTATTCTTCTTCCCCTTTGTCTTTATTTACTCCATCTTCATTTTCATTTTCATCTTCATCTTCATCTTCACGTACTTCTTATTCTTCTTCTTCTTCTTCTTCTTCTTCTTCTTCTTCTTCTTCTTCTTCTTCTACTCCTCCTCCTTCTTCTTCATCTTCTTCTTATTCTACTCCTTCTTCTCCTTCTTCTGCTCCTTCTTTTTTGTCTTCATCTTCCACATTTTCTTGATCTTTGTTTTCATCTTATTCTTCGTCCACTTCCTCTTCCTCTTTATCTCTTCTTCTGCTCCTTCTTTTTTGTCTTCATCTTCCACATTTCTTGATCTTTGTTTTCATCTTATTCTTCGTCCACTTCCTCTTCCTCTTTATCTACATCTTTTTCTCTTCTCCTTCTTCTATATCTTCGTCTTTGTGTTCTTCTTCATCTTCTTCCTCATCTATTTAGTCATCTTTGGCTTTGTCTTCTCCTCCTCCTCCTCCTCCTCCTCCTCCTCCTCCTCCTCCTCCTCCTTCCTTCTTCTTCTTCTTCTTCTTCTTCTTCTTCTTCTTTTTCTTCTTCTTCTCCTTCTTCTCCTTCTTCTTCTCCTTCTTCTTTGTCTTCATCTTCCTCATCTTCTTCGTCTTTGATTTCATCTTATTCTTCGTGGTCTTCCTGTGCATCTTTATCCACATCTTATTGTCCTTCATCTTCTTCTATTTCTCTGTCTGCTTCTTCATCTTCTTCACATTATTTAGTTCATCGTGTCTTTGTCTTCCTTTTCTTCTTCTTCTTCTCTCTACTTCTTCATCTTCTTCTATTCCGTTTCCGTCCTCTTCTTCTTCTTCTTCTCTTCTTCACATACTTCTTCTTCTTTTCTTCTTCTTCTTCTTCTTCTTCTTCTTCTTCTTCTTCTTCTTCTTCTTCTTCTTCTTCTTCTTCTACTCCTCCTCCTTCTTCTTCTTCTTCTACTCCTTCTTCTCCTTCTTCTGCTCCTTTTTTGTCTTCATCTTCCACATTTTCTTGATCTTTGTTTTCATCTTATTCTTCGTCCTCTTCCTCTTACTCTTTATCTACATCTTTTCTCCTTCACCTTCTTCTATATCTTCGTCTTTGTGTTCTTCTTCATCTTCTTCCTCATCATTTAGTTCATCTTTGGCTTTGTCTTCTTCTCCTCCTCCTCCTCCTCCTCCTCCTCCTCCTCCTCCTCCTCCTTCTTCTTCTTCTTCTTCTCTTCTTCATCTTCTTCTTCTTCTTCTCCTTCTTCTCCTTCTTCTGCTCCTTCTTCTTTGTCTTCATCTTCCTCATCTTCTTCGTCTTTGATTTCATAT
>NC_091477.1:61836288-61841288 GCF_036971445.1 Narcine bancroftii
TCGTCTTTGATTTCATCTTATTCTTCGTCGTCTTCCTCTTCATCTTTATCTACATCTTATTGTCCTTCATCTTCTTCTATTTCCTTGTCTTCTTCTTCATCTTCTTCCACATCGTTTAGTTCATCGTTTTCTTTGTCTTCCACTTCTTCTTCTTCTTCTTCTTTTTCTACTTCTTCTTCTTCTTCTTCTTCTTCTTCTTCTTCTTCTTCTTCTTCTTCTTCTACTTCGTTTCCGTCCTCCTCTTCTTCTTCTTCATCTTCATCTTCACCTTCTTCTTCTTCTTCTACTTCTTCTTTGTCTTCATCTTCCACATTTTCTTCATCTTTGTTTTCATCTTATTCTTCGTCGTCTTCCTCTTCATCTTTATCTACATTATTTCTCCTTCACCTTCTTCTATATCTTCGTCTTTGTCTTCTTCTTCATCTTCTTCCTCATCATTTAGTTCATCTTTGGCTTTGTCTTCTTCTCCTCCTCCTCCTCCTTCTTCTTCTTCTTCTTCTTCTTCTTCTATTTCGTTTCCGTCCTCCTCTTCTTCTTCTTCATCTTCATCTTCATCTTCACCTACTTCTTCTTCTTCTTCTTCTTCTTCTTCTTCTTCTTCTTCTACTTCTCCTTCTTCTCCTTCTTCTGCTCCTTCTTCTTTTTCTTCAACTTCCTCATCTTCTTCGTCTTTGATTTCATCTTATTCTTCGTCGTCTTCCTCTTCATCTTTATCTACATCTTATTGTCCTTCATCTTCTTCTATTTCCTTGTCTTCTTCTTCATCTTCTTCCACATCGTTTAGTTCATCGTTTTCTTTGTCTTCCACTTCTTCTTCTTCTTCTTCTTTTTCTACTTCTTCTTCTTCTTCTTCTTCTTCTTCTTCTTCTTCTTCTTCTTCTTCTATTTCGTTTCCGTCCTCCTCTTCTTCTTCTTCATCTTCATCTTCACCTTCTTCTTCTTCTTCTACTTCTTCTTTGTCTTCATCTTCCACATTTTCTTGATCTTTGTTTTCATCTTATTCTTCGTCGTCTTCCTCTTCATCTTTATCTACATTATTTCTCCTTCACCTTCTTCTATATCTTCGTCTTTGTCTTCTTCTTCATCTTCTTCCTCATCATTTAGGTCATCTTTGGCTTTGTCTTCTTCTCCTCCTCCTCCTCCTCCTCCTCCTCCACCTCCTCCTCCTTCTTCTTCTTCTTCTTCTTCTTCTTCTTCTTCTTCTTCTTCTCATTCTTCTCCTTCTTCTGCTCCTTCTTCTTTGTGTTCATCTTCCTCATCTTCTTTGTCTTTGATTTCATCTTATTCTTCTATTCCGTTTCCGTCTTCTTCTTCTTCTTCTTCTTCTTCTTCTTCTTCTTCTTCTTCCTCCGTCGTCTTCTTCTTCTTCTTCTTCTTCTTCTTCTTCTTTCTTCTTCTTCTTCTTCTTCTTCTTCTTCTTCTTCTTCATCTTCTTCTATTTCGTTTCTGTCTTCTTCTTCTTCTTCTTCTTCTTCTTCTTCTTCTTCTTCTTCTTCTTCTTCTTCATCTTCTTCTTCTTGATCTTCTGTCTATTTCCTCTTCTTCATCTTGGTCTTTATTCTTCTTCCCCTTTGTCTTTATTTACTCCATCTTCATTTTCATTTTCATCTTCATCTTCATCTTCACGTACTTCTTCCTCATCTTCTTCTTCTTCTTCTTCTTCTTCTTCTTCTTCTTCTTCTTCTTCTTCTTGATCTTCTGTCTATTTCCTCTTCTTCATCTTGGTCTTTATTCTTCTTCCCCTTTGTCTTTATTTACTCCATCTTCATTTTCATTGTCATCTTCATCTTCATCTTCACGTACTTCTTCTTCTTCTTCTTCTTCTTCTTCTTCTTCTTCTTCTTCTTCTACTCCTCCTCCTTCTTCTTCATCTTCTTCTTCTTCTACTCCTTCTTCTCCTTCTTCTGCTCCTTCTTTTTTGTCTTCATCTTCCACATTTTCTTGATCTTTGTTTTCATCTTATTCTTCGTCCACTTCCACTTCCTCTTTATCTACATCTTTTTCTCTTCTCCTTCTTCTATATCTTCGTCTTTGTGTTCTTCTTCATCTTCTTCCTCATCATTTAGTTCATCTTTGGCTTTGTCTTCTCCTCCTCCTCCTCCTCCTCCTCCTCCTCCTCCTCCTCCTCCTTCTTGTTCTTCTTCTTCTTCTTCTTCTTCTTCTTCTTCTTTTTCTTATTCTTCTCCTTCTTCTCCTTCTTCTGCTCCTTCTTCTTTGTCTTCATCTTCCTCATCTTCTTCGTCTTTGATTTCATCTTATTCTTCGTGGTCTTCCTGTGCATCTTTATCCACATCTTATTGTCCTTCATCTTCTTCTATTTCTTTGTCTGCTTCTTCATCTTCTTCCACATTATTTAGTTCATCGTTGTCTTTGTCTTCCATTTCTTCTTCTTCTTCTTCTTCTACTTCTTCATCTTCTTCTATTCCGTTTCCGTCCTCTTCTTCTTCTTCTTCTTCTTCACATACTTCTTCTTCTTTTCTTCTTTTTCTTCTTCTTCTTCTTCTTCTTCTTCTTCTTCTACTCCTCCTCCTCCTTCTTCTTCTTCTACTCCTTCTTCTCCTTCTTCTGCTCCTTTTTTGTCTTCATCTTCCACATTTTCTTGATCTTTGTTTTCATCTTATTCTTCGTCCTCTTCCTCTTACTCTTTATCTACATCTTTTTCTCCTTCACCTTCTTCTATATCTTCGTCTTTGTGTTCTTCTTCATCTTCTTCCTCATCATTTAGTTCATCTTTGGCTTTGTCTTCTCCTCCTCCTCCTCCTCCTCCTCCTCCTCCTCCTCCTCCTCCTCCTCCTCCTCCTTCTTCTTCTTCTTCTTCTTCTTCTTCTTCTTCTTCATCTTCTTCTTCTTCTTCTCCTTCTTCTCCTTCTTCTGCTCCTTCTTCTTTGTCTTCATCTTCCTCATCTTCTTCGTCTTTGATTTCATATTATTCTTCGTCGTCTTCCTCTTCATCTTTATCTACATCTTATTCTCCTTCATCTTCTTCTATTTCTTTGTCTTTTTCTTCATCTTCTTCCTCATCATTTAGTTCATCGTGTCTTTGTCTTCTTCTTCGTCTTCTTCTTCTTCTTCTTCTTCTTCTTCTTCTTCTTCTCCTCATTCTTCATCTTCTTCTTCTTCTTGATCTTCTCTGTATTTCCTCTTCTCCATCTTGGTCTTTATTCTTCTTCCCCTTTGTGTTTATTTACACATTCTTCATTTTCATTTTCATCTTCATCTTCATCTTCACCTACTTCTTCTTCTTCTTCTTCTTCTTCTTCTTCTTCATCTTCTTTTTCTTCTTCTTCGTCTTCTTCTTCTTCTTCTTCTACTCCTCCTCCTCCTCCTCCTTCTTCTTCTTCTTCTTCTTCTTCTTCTCCTTCTTCTCCTTCTTCTGCTCCTTCTTCTTTGTCTTCATCTTCCTCATCTTCTTCGTCTTTGATTACATCTTATTCTTCATCGTCTTCCTCTTCATCTTTATCTACATCTTATTGTCCTTCATCTTCTTCTATTTCTTTGTCTTCTTCTTCATCTTCTTCCACATTATTTAGTTCATCGTTGTCTTTGTCTTCCACTTCTTCTTCTTCTTCTTCTTCTTCTTCTTCTTCTTCTTCTTCTTCTCCTTCTTCTCCTTCTTCTGCTCCTTCTTCTTTGTCTTCATCTTCCTCATCTTCTTCGTCTTTGATTTCATTTTATTCTTCGTGGTCTTCCTCTGCATCTTTATCCACATCTAATTGTCCTTCATCTTCTTCTATTTCTTTGTCTTCTTCTTCATCTTCTTCCACATTATTTAGTTCATCGTTGTCTTTGTCTTCCATTTCTTCTTCTTCTTCTTCTTCTACTTCTTCATCTTCTTCTATTCCGTTTCCATCCTCTTCTTCTTCTTCTTCTTCTTCACCTACTTCTTCTTCTTCTTCTTCTTCTTCTTCTTCTATTTCTTCTTCTTCTTCTTCTTCTTCTTCTTCTTCTTCTTCTACTCCTCCTCCTCCTTCTTCTTCTTCTACTCCTTCTTCTCCTTCTTCTGCTCCTTTTTTTTGGCTTCATCTTCCACATTTTCTTGATCTTTGTTTTCATCTTATTCTTCGTCCTCTTCCTCTTACTCTTTATCTACATCTATTTCTCCTTCACCTTCTTCTATATCTTCGTCTTTGTGTTCTTCTTCATCTTCTTCCTCATCATTTAGTTCATCTTTGGCTTTGTCTTCTTCTCCTCCTCCTCCTCCTCCTCCTCCTTCTTCTTCTTCTTCTTCTTCTTCTTCTTCTTCTTCTCATTCTTCTCCTTCTTCTGCTCCTTCTTCTTTGTGTTCATCTTCCTCATCTTCTTTGTCTTTGATTTCATCTTATTCTTCGTCGTCTTCCTCTTCATCTTTATCTACATCTTATTGTCCTTCATCTTCTTCTATTTCTTTGTCTTCTTCTTCATCTTCTTCCACATTATTTAGTTCATCGTTGTCTTTTTCTTCCACTTCTTCTTCTTCTTCTTCTTCTTCTACTTCTTCATCTTCTTCTATTCCGTTTCCGTCTTCTCTTCTTCTTCTTCTTCACCTACTTCTTCTTCTTCTTCTTCCTCTTCGTCGTCTTCTTCTTCTTCTTCTTCTTCTTCTTTCTTCTTCTTCTTCTTCT
Organism: Narcine bancroftii; assembly: GCF_036971445.1. Classification (NCBI taxonomy): domain Eukaryota; kingdom Metazoa; phylum Chordata; class Chondrichthyes; order Torpediniformes; family Narcinidae; genus Narcine; species Narcine bancroftii. Next base: position 61,840,890 of record NC_091477.1, read on the forward strand.
TCTTCTTCTTCTTCTTCTTCTTCTTCATCTTCTTCTATTTCGTTTCCGTCTTCTTCTTCTTCTTCTTCTTCTTCTTCTTCTTCTTCTTCTTCTTCTTCTTCATCTTCTTCTTCTTGATCTTCTGTCTATTTCCTCTTCTTCATCTTGGTCTTTATTCTTCTTCCCCTTTGTCTTTATTTACTCCATCTTCATTTTCATTTTCATCTTCATCTTCATCTTCACGTACTTCTTCTTCTTCTTCTTCTTCTTCTTCTTCTTCTTCTTCTTCTTCTTCTTCTTCTTCTACTCCTCCTCCTTCTTCTTCATCTTCTTCTTCTTCTACTCCTTCTTCTCCTTCTTCTGCTCCTTCTTTTTTGTCTTCATCTTCCACATTTTCTTGATCTTTGTTTTCATCTTATT
>NC_091477.1:61848788-61851288 GCF_036971445.1 Narcine bancroftii
ACACTTCTTTTGTCTTTCTTTTTTCATCTTCATCTTCATCTTTGTCCTTGTCTTCAGCTTCATCTTCTTATTCTTCTTCCTCTTCTTCTACCTCATCGTCTTTGTATTCATCTCCTTCTTCTTCATCTACTTCTACTTCATCTTCTTCTTCTTCATCTTCATCTTTTTTGTCTTCATCTTCTTCTTCTACTTCATCTCCTTCGTATTGTTCTTCATTTTTGCCTTTGTCTTCTTCTTCAACTTTTTTTTATCTTCTTCTTGTTCTTCTTCTTCTTCTTCTTCTTCTTCTTTTTCTACTTGTTCTTCTTGTTCTTCTTCTTCTTCTTCTTCTTCTTCTTCTTCTTACTCTTTTTCTTCTTCTTTTTCCACTTATTCATCTTCATCTTCTTATTCTTCTTCTTCTTCGCCTTCACCTTTATCTTCATTATTGTGTTTGGCTTCTTCTTCTTTTTCTTCTTTTTCTTGTTCTTCTTATTTACCTTCATCTTCTTATTCTTCTTCATTCTCGTCTTCACCATTGTCTTCGTTTTCATCTTCTTTTACTTCTTCTTCTTCAGCTTTGTCAACATCTTCTTCTACTTTTTCCTGTTTTTCTTCATCTTCATCTTCATCTTATTATTCATCTTCATTTTCGTCTTCAACTTTTCTTCATTTTTGTCTTTGGGTTCTTCTTCTTCATCTTCTTCGTCTTCTTCTTCTTCTTCTTCTTCTTCTTCATCTTCTTCTTCTTCTTCTTCTTCTTCTTCTTCATTTTCTTCTATTTCATTTCCGTCCTCCTCTTCTTCTTCTTCTTCCTCTTCTTCTTCTTCTTCTTCTTCTTCTTCTTCTTCTTCTTCTTCTTCTTCATCATCAACTTCTTTTTCATCTTGTTCGTTTGCTTCTTCTTCATCACCTTCTTCTTCATCATTTTCTATTTTGTTTGCGTCTTCTTTTTTTCTTCTTCTTCTTCTTCTCTTCTTGTTCTTCTTCTTCTTCGCCTTCTTCTTTTTCTTTTTCTTATTCTTCTTCTACATCATCTTTTATTTAGTTTCCGTCCTCTTCTTCTTCTTCTTCTTCTTCTTCTTCTTCTTCTTCTTCTTCTTCTTCTTCTTCTTCTTCCTCTTCTTCTTGTTTTTCTTCTTCTTCTTCTTCTTCTTCTTCTTCTTCTTCTCCTCCTTCTTCTTTGTCTTCATCTTCCACATTTTCTTGATCTTTGTTTTCATCTTATTCTTCGTCGTCTTCCTCTTCCTCTTTATCTACATCTTTTTCTCCTTCACCTTCTTCTATATCTTCGACTTTGTCTTCTTCTTCATCTTTGTCCTCATCATTTAGTTCATCTTTGGCTTTGTCTTCTTCTCCTCCTCCTCCTCTTCCTCCTCCTCCTCCTCCTCCTCCTCCTCCTCCTCCTCTTCTTCTTCTTCTTCTTCTTCTTCTTCTTCTTCTTCTTCTTCTTCTTCTTCTTCTTCTTCTTCTTCTTCTTCTTCTTCTTCTCTTCCTTCTTCTTTGTCTTCATCTTCCACATTTTCTTGTTCTTTGTTTTCATCTTATTCTTCGTCGTCTTCCTCTTCCCCTTTATCTACATTTTTTCTCCTTCACCTTCTTCTATATCTTCGTCTTTGTCTTCTTCTTCATCTTCTTCCTCATCATTTAGTTCATATTTGGCTTTGTCTTCTTCTTCTCCTCCTCCTCCTCCTCCTCCTCCTCCTCCTCCTTCTTGTTCTTCTTCTTCTTCTTCTTCTTCTTCTTCTTACTCTTTTTCTTCTTCTTTTTCCACTTATTCATCTTCATCTTCTTATTCTTCTTCTTCTTCGCCTTCACCTTTATCTTCATTTTTGTGTTTGGCTTCTTCTTCTTTTTCTTCTTGTTCTTGTTCTTCTTCTTCTTCTTCTTCTTCTTCTTCTTCTTCTTCTTCTTCATCCTCTTCTATTTCGTTTCCATCCTCCTCTTCTTCTTCATCTTCATCTTCATCTTCACCTACTTCTTCTTCTTCTTCTTCTTCTTCTTCTTCTTCTTCTTCTACTTCTCCTTCTTCTCCTTCTTCTGCTCCTTCATCTTTGTCTTCATCTTCCTCATCTTCTTCGTCTTTGATTTCTTCTTATTCTTCGTCGTCTTCCTCTTCATCTTTATCTACATCTTATTGTCCTTCATCTTCTTCTATTTCTTTGTCTTCTTCTTCATCTTCTTCCACTTCATTTAGTTCATCGTTGTCTTTGTCTTACAATTCTTCTTCTTCTTCTTCTTCTTCTTCTTCTTCTTCTTCGTCTTCTATTTCGTTTGCATCTTCTTCTTCTTCTTCTACTTTTTTCTTCTTCTTCTCCATATTCATTTTCATCTTCATCTGCTTCTTCTACTTCTATTTCATCTTTTTTTCCTTTGTCTTTGTGTTCTTATTCTTCTTTGTCTTTCTTCTTTTTCATCTTCATCTTCATCTTTGTCCTTGTCTTCAGCCTCACCTTCTTATTCTTCTTCCTCTTCTTCTTCCTCTTCGTCTATGTATTCATCTCCATCTTCTTCATCTACT